>NW_027309946.1:0-300000 GCF_047496795.1 Chiloscyllium punctatum
CCCACTCTCTCTGTCCCCCTCTCTGTCTGTTTCCCTCTCTCTCTGTCACCCTCTCTCTGTGTTCACCTCTCTCTCTGCCCCCTCTCTCTCTGTCCCCCTCTCTTTGTCATCCCTTCTCTCTGGACCCCATCTCTTTCCTACCCCTCTCTCTCTAACCACTTCGCTCTGTCCCCCTCTCTCTCCCTACCTCCATCACCCTCTCTCCCCCTCTCTCTGTCCGCTTCTCTCTCTGTCCCCCTCTCTCTCTCGCCCTCTCTCTCTGGCCCCCACTCTCTCTGTCCCACTCTCCCTGCCACCTCTCTCTCTGCCCCCACTATCTATCCCCCCCTCTCTCCCCCTCTCTCTGTCCCCCTCTCTCACTCCCCCTCTCTCACTGTCCCCCTCTCTCTCTGTCCCCTTCTCTCTCTGTCCCCCACTCTCTCTGTCCCCCTCTCTGTCTGTCACCGTCTCTCTGACACCCACTCTCTCTTTCCCCCTCTCCCTGCCAACTCTCTCTCTGCCCCCTCTCTCTCACTCTCCCCCCTCTCTCTGTCCCCCATTCTTCTCTGTCCCCCTCTCAGTCTGTCACCCTCTCAATCTCTCCCCCTCTGTCTGCCCCCTCTCTCTCTGTCCCCTCTCTCTCTGTCCCCCTCTCTTTCTGATCCCCTCTCTCTCTCTGCCCCTCTCTCTCTGTTCCCCTCTCTTTGTCACTCTTCTCTCTGTCCCCCCTCGCTTTGTCCCCCCTCTCTCTGCCCCTCTCTCTGTTCCCCACTCTCTCTCTCTCCTCCCTCTCTCTCGCCCTCTCTCTGCCCCCCTCTCTCTCTGCCCTCCTCTCTCTCTGTCCTCCTCTCTCTCCGTCCCCTCTCTCTCTGTCATCCTCTCTCTGTCGCCATCTCTCTGTCGCCCTCTCTCTCTGTCCCCCTCTCTCTCTCTGTCCCCCTTCTCTCTCTCTCTCCCTCTCTCTCTGTCCCCTTCTCTCTCTGTACCCTTTTCTCTCTGTCCCACCCTCTCTCTCTCCCTCTCTCTCTGTCCCCTTCTCTCTCTGTTCCCTTTTGACGCTGTCCCCCACTCTCTCTGTCCCCTTCTCTCTCTCCTGCCCCTCTCTCTGCCCTTCTCTCTCTGTCCCCCACTCTCTCTGTTCTCCTCTCTCTCTGTCCCCCTCTCTCTTTCTGTCCCCCACTCTCTCTGTTCTCCTCTCTCTCTGTCCCCTTCTCTCTCTGTACCCCCTATCTCTCTACTCCTCTCTCTGTCCCCCTCTCTCTCTCCTGCCCCTCTCTCTGCCCTCCTCTCTCTGTCCCCCACTCTCTCTGTTCTCCTCTCTCTCTGTCACCCTCTCTCTCTCTGTTGCCCTCTCTCTCTCTGTTCCCCTCTCTATATCAACCACTCTCTCTGTCCCCCACTCTGTCTGTCACCCTCTCTCTCTCTCCCCCTCTCTCTGTCCCCCTTCTCTCTCTCTCGCGCTCTCTCTGTCCCTCTCTCTCTCTCCCCCTCTCTCTCTGTCCCCCTTCTCTCTCTTTCGCTCTCTCTCTGTCCCCTTCTCTCTCTGTTCCCTTCTCACTCTGTCCCCTTCTCACTCTGTCCCCCACTCTCTCTGGCGCCTTCTCTCTCTGTACCCCTCTCTTTCTCTCCCCCTCTCTCTGTCCCCCTCTCTTTCCTACCCCTCTCTCTCTAACCACTTCTCGCTCTGTCCCCCTCTCTCTCACTTGCCCTCACTCTGTCCCTCTCTCTCTCCCCCTCTCGCTCTGTCCCCCTCTCTCTCACTTGCCCTCACTCTGTCCCCCTCTCTCTCTGTCACCTTCTCTCTCTGTTCCTCCCTCTCTCTCTCCCCCTCTCTCTCTCCCCCTCTCTCTCCGCCCCTCTCTCTCCCTACCTCCCTCATACTCTCTGCCCCTCTCTCTGTCTGCTTCTCTCTCTGTCCCTCTCTCTTTCTCGCCCTCTCTCTGGCCCCCACTCTCTCTGTCCCACTCTCCCTGCCACCTCTCTCTCAGCACCCCCTCTCTATCCCATCCCCTCTCCCCCTCTCTCTGTTCCCCTCTCTCCCTGTACCCCTCTCTCTCTGTCCCCCTCTCTCTCTGTCCCCTTCTCTCTCTGACCCCCACTCTCTCTGTCCCCCTCTCTGTCTGTCACCCTCTCTCTCTGTCATCCTTTCTCTGTCACCATCTCTCTGTCAACCTCTCTCTCTGTACCCTTCTCTCTCTGTCCCCCCCCTCTCTCTCCCTCTCTCTCTGTCCCCCACTCTCTCTGTCCCCTTCTCTCTCTGTACCCCCTCTCTCTGTCCCCCTCTCTCTGTCCCCCTCTCTCTCCTACCCCTCTCTCTGTGCACTTCTCTCTCTGTCCCCCTCTCTCACACGCCCTCTCTTTCCCCCCCTCTCTCTCTGCCCCCCTCTCTCTCTGCCCTTCTCTCTCTATGTCCCCCACTCTCTCTGTTCTCCTCTCTCTGTCACCCTCTCTCTCTGTTCGCCTCTCTCTCTCTGTTCCCCTCTCTATCACCCACTCTCTCTGTCCCCCACTCTGTCTGTCACCCTCTCTCTCTCTCCCCCTCTCTCTGCCCCACTCTCTCTGTTCCCTACTCTCTCTCTCCCCCTCTCTCTCTTGCCCTCTCTCTGCCCCCCTTTCTCTCTGCCCTCCTCTCTCTCTGTCCACCTCTCTATCTGTCCCCCTCTATCTCTGTCATCCTCTCTCTGTCGCCATCTCTCTGTCGCCCTCTCTCTCTGTCGCCCTCTCTCTCTGTCCCCCTTGTCTCTCTGTCCCCCACTCTCTCTGTCCCCCTCTCTGTCTGTCATGCTCTCTCTCTGTCATCCTTTCTCTGTTCCCCCCTCTCTCTCCCTCTCTCTCTGTCCTCCTCTCTCTGTCCACTTCTCTCTCTGTTCCCTTTTGACGCTGTCCCCCTCTCTCTCTGTCCCCTACTCTCTCTGTAACCCCCCTCTCTCTCCCCCTCTCTCTGTCCCCCTCTCTCTGTGCATTTCTCTCTTTGTCCCCCTCTCAGTCACACGCCCGCTCTCTGCCCCCCTCTCTCTCTGCCCTTCTCTCTCTGTCCCCCACTCTCTCTGTTCCCCCTCTCTCTGTTCCCCTCTCTCTCTCTGTTCCCCTCTCTCTGTCCCCCTCTTTCTCTGTCCCCCTCTCTTTCTGACCCCCTCTCTCTGCCCCTCTCTCTCTGTCCCCCTCTCTTTGTCATCCCTTCTCTCTGTCCCCCCTCGCTTTGTCCCCCATCTCTCCGCCCCTCTCTCTCTGTCCCGACTCTCTCTCTCCTCCCTCTCATCGCCCTCTCCCCCTCTGCCCCCCCTCTCTCTGCCCCTCTCTCTCTGTCCCGACTCTCTCTCCCCCTCTCTCTCTCGTCCTCTCTCTGCCCCCCTCTCTCTCTGCCCTCCTCTCTCTCTGTCCACCTCTCTATTTGTCCCTCTCTCTCTCTGTCATCCTCTCTCTGTCGCCATCTCTCTGTCGCCCTCTCTCTCTGACCCCCTCTCTCTCTGTCCCCCTTCTCTCTCTCTCCCTCTCTCTCTGTCCCCCTCTCTCTCTGTCCCCCTTCTCTCTCTCTCCCTCTCTCTCTGTCCACCTCTCTATTTGTCCCTCTCTCTCTCTGTCATCCTCTCTCTGTCGCCATCTCTCTGTCGCCCTCTCTCTCTCCCCCTCTCTCTCTGTCCCCCTTCTCTCTCTCTCGCTCTCTCTCTGTCCCCTTCTCTCTCTGTCCCCCTCTCTCTCTGTTCCCTTCTCTCTCTCTCCCTCTCTCTCTGTCCCCCTCTCTCTCTGTCCCCCTCTCTCTCTGTTCCCTTCTCACTCTGTCCCCTTCTCACTCTGTTCCCGACTCTCTCTGCCGCCTTCTCTCTCTGTACCCCTCTCTTTCTCTCCCTCTCTCTCTGTACCCCTCTCTCTCTGTCCCCCTCTCTCTCTATTCCCTTCTCTCTCTCTCGCTCTCTCTCTGTCACCCTCTCTCTCTGTCCCCCTCTCTCTCTGTTCCCTTCTCACTCTGTCCCCTTCTCACTCTGTTCCCCACTCTCTCTGCCGCCTACTCTCTCTGTACCCCTCTCTTTCTCTCCCCCTCTCTCTGTACCCACTTCTCGCTCTGTCCTCCTCTCTCTCACTTGCCCTCACTCTGTCCCCCTCTCTCTCTGTCACCCTCTCTCTCTGTTCCTCCCTCTCTCTCTCCCCCTCTCTCTGTCCCCCTCTCTCTCTGCCCCTCTCTCTCCCTACCTCCCTCATACTCTCTGCCCCTCTCTCTGTCTGCTTCTATCTCTGTCCCTCTTTCTCTCTCGCCCTCTCTCTGGCCCCCACTCTCTCTGACCCACTCTCCCTGTCCACTTCTCTCTCTGTTCCCTTTTGACACTGTCCCCCTCTCTCTCTGTCCCCTACCCTCTCTGTACCCCCCTCACTCTGTCCCCCTCTCTCTGTCCCCCTCTCTCTGTGCACTTCTCTCTCTGTCCCCCTCTCACTCACATGCCCGCTCTCTGCCCCCCTCTCTCTCTGCCCTTCTCTCTCTGTCCCCCACTCTCTCTGTCCCCCTCTCTCTGTCACCCTCTCTCTCTGTTCCCCTCTCTCTCTCTGTTCCCCTCTCTCTGTCCCCCTCTCTCTGTCCCCCACTCTGTCTGTCACCCCCTCTCTCTCTCCCCCTCTCTCTGCCCCCTCTTTCTCTGACCCCTCTCTTTCTGACCCCCCCTCTCTCTGCCCCTCTCTTTGTCATCCCTTCTCTCTGCCCCCCCTCGCTTTGTCCCCCCTCTCTCCGCCCCTCTCTCTCTGTCCCGACTCTCTCTCTCCTCCCTCTCTCTCGCCCTCTCTCTCTCTGTCCACCTCTCTATCTGTCCCTCTCTCTCTGTGTCATCCTCTCTCTGTCGCCATCTCTCTGCCCCCTCTCTCTCTGCCCCTCTGTCTCTCTGTCCCCTCTCTTTGTCACCCCTCTGTCTGGTCCCGCTCTCTCTGCCCCCCTCTCTCTGCCCCCCTCTCTATCTCACCCCTCTCGCTGTCCCCATCTCTTTGTCCCCCTCTATCTGTCCCCCGTCTCTCTGTCGCACTCTCTCTCTCTCCCCCCTCTCTCTGTCCCCTCTCTCTCTGTCCTCCCTCTCTCTCTTTCCGCCCTCTCTCTGTCATCCTCTATCTGTCGCCATCTCTCTGCCCCCTCTCTCTCTGCCCCTCTGTCTCTCTGTCCCCTCTCTTTGTCACCCCTCTGTCTGGCCCCGCTCTCTCTGCCCCCCTCTCTCTGCCCCTCTCTCTCTGCCCCCCTCTCTCTCTGCCATCCTCTCTCTCTCTGTCCCCCTCTCTATCTCACCCCTCTCGCTGTCCCCATCTCTTTGTCCCCCCTCTCTCTGTCCCCGGCCTCTCTGTCGCACTCTCTCTCCCCCCCTCTCTTTGTCCCCCCTCTCTCTGTCCCCCTTCTCTCTGTCGCACTCACTCTGTCCCCTCTGCTTCTGTCACCCTCTCTCTCTCTTTCCCCTCCTCTCTCTCTTTCCCCCCTCTCTGTTCCCCGCCCTCTCTGCTCCCCTCTCTCTCTGTACCCCCTATCTCTGCCACCCTCTCTCTGCCCCCCTCTCTCTGCCCCCTCTCTCTGCCCCCTCTCTCTCTGCCCCCACTCTCTCTGTCCCCCCTCTATTTGTCTCCCCCTCTCTCTATCGAACTCTCTCTGAGCTTCTCTCTCTGCCCTTTCTCTCTATCCCCTTCTTTCTCTGTCACCCTCTCTCTCTCTGCCCCCCTCTCTCTACCACTCTCAATTACTCTCTCCCTCTCTCTGTCCCCTTCTCTCTTTGACCCCTACTCTCTCTGTCCCCCTCTCTCTCTGTCAACCTCTCTCTCTCTCCACCTCTCTCTGTCCCCCTCTCTCTCTGTCCCCTTTTCTCTCTGTCCCCCTCTCTCTCTCGCCCTCTCTCTGTCCCCCTCTCCCACTGCCCTCCTCTCTCTCTGTCCCCTCTCTCTCTGTCCCCCTCTCTCTCTGACCCTCTCTCTCTGTCACCCTCTCTCTCTGTCCCTCTCTCTCTCGGTCCCTCTCTCTCTCTGTCCCCTTCTCTCTCTGTTCACTTCTCACTCTGTCCCCCACTCTCTCTGTCCCCTTCTCTCTCTGTACCTCTCTCTCTCTCTCTCTCTTTCCTCTCTCTATGTCCCCCTCTCTCCCCTACCCCTCTCTCTCTGTCCACTCTCTCTCTGTCCCCCTCTCTCTCACTCGCCCTCTCTCTGCCACCCTCTCTCTGTCCCCCTCTCTCCCTGTCCCCCTCTTTCTCTGTCCCCTTCTCTCTCCCGCCCCCACTCTTTCTGTCCCCCTCTCTGTCTTTCACCCTCTCTCTCTCCCCCTGTCTCTATCCCCCTCTCTCTCTGACCCCCTCTCTCTCGGCCCCTCTGTCTCTGCCCCCCCTCTCTCTGTCCCCCTCTCTCTGTCCCTCTCTCTCTCTGTCCCCTTCTCTCTCTGTTCCCTTCTCACGCTGTCCCCCAGTCTCTCTGCTGCAAGCTCTGTGACCCCCTCTCTATGCCCCTCTCTCTCTGTCTTCCCCTCTCTCTGATCCCCTCTCTCTCTCTGTCCCCCTCTCTCTCTGTCCCCCTCTCTCTCTGTCCCCCCCTCTCTCTGTCCTCCCCTCTCTCTGTTCCCCTCCCTCTCTGTCCCCCTCTCTTTGTCCCCCCTCTCTCTCTCCCCTCTTTTTGTCCCCCCTCTCTCTGTCCCCCCATCACTCTCTCTCCTCTCTCTCTCTCGCCTTCTCTCTGCCTCCCTCTCTCTCTGCCCTCCTCTCTCTCTGACCCCCTCTCTGTCTGTCACCCTCTCTTTCTGTCCCCTTCTCTCTCTGTCAACCTCTCCCTCTCTCCCCCTCTCTCTCTGTCCCCTTCTCTCTCTGTTCCCTTCTCACTCTGTCCCCCACTCTCTCTGTCCCCCACTCTCTCTGTCCCCTTCTCTCTCTGTACCCCTCTCTCTCTGTTCCCTCTCTCTGTCCCCCTATCTCTCTGTCCACTTCTCTATCTGTCCCCCTCTCTCTCACTCGCCCTCTCTCTGCCCCCTCTCTCTCTGCCCTTCTCTCTCTCTGTCCCCCACTCTCTCTGTCCCCCTCTCTCTCTGTCTTCCCCTCTCTCTTTTCCCCTCTCTCTCTCTGTCCCCCTCTCTCTCTGTCGCCCTCTCTCTGACCCCCTCACTCTCTGTCCCCTCTCTATCACCCCTCTCTCTGCCCCCCCCTTTCTCTGTCCCTCTCTCTCTCTATCCCCCCTCTCTCGGTTGCCCTTTCTCTGAACCCCTCTCCCTCTGCCCCTCTCTCTATGTGCCCTTCTCTCTCCGTCCCCCACTCACTCTATGCCCTCTCTCTCAGTCACCCTCTCTCTCTCTCTTTCCCCCGCTCTCTCTGTCATCCTCTCTCTGTCGCCATCTCTCTGTCCCCCACTCTCTCTGTCCCCCTCTCTCTCTGTCTTCCCCTCTCTCTTTTCCCCTCTCTCTCTCTGTCCCCCTCTCTCTCTGTCGCCCTCTCTCTGACCCCCTCACTCTCTGTCCCCTCTCTATCACCCCTCTCTCTGCCCCCCCCTTTCTCTGTCCCTCTCTCTCTCTCTATCCACCCTCTCTCGGTTGCCCTTTCTCTGAACCCCTCTCCCTCTGCCCCTCTCTCTATGTGCCCTTCTCTCTCCGTCCCCCACTCACTCTATGCCCTCTCTCTCAGTCACCCTCTCTCTCTCTCTTTCCCCCGCTCTCTCTGTCATCCTCTCTCTGTCGCCATCTCTCTGTCACCCTCTCTCTCTGTCCCCTTCTCTCTCTCTGTTCCCTTCTCACTCTGTCCCCCACTCTCTCTGTCCTCTTCTCTCTCTTTAGCCCTCTCTCTCTCCCCCTCTCTCTGTCCCCCCTCTCTCTTACGAATCTCTCTCTGTCCCCTTCTCTCTCTGTACCCCTCTCTCTCTGTCCCCCTCTCTCTCTGTCCCCCCCTCTCTCTGTCCTCCCCTCTCTCTGTTCCCCTCTCTCTCTGTCCCCCTCTCTTTGTCACCCCTCTCTCTCTCCCCCCTCTTTTTGTCCCCCCTCTCTCTGTCCCCCCATCACTCTCTCCCCTCTCTCTCTCTCGCCTTCTCTCTGCCTCCCTCTCTCTCTGCCCTCCTCTCTCTCTGACCCCCTCTCTGTCTGTCACCCTCTCTTTCTGTCCCCCTCTCTCTGTGTCAAACTCTCTCTCTCTCTCCTCCTCTCTCTTTGCCCCTCTCTCTATGTGCCCTTCTCTCTCCGTCCCCCACTCACTCTATGCCCTCTCTCTCAGTCACCCTCTCTCTCTCTTTCCCCCGCTCTCTCTGTCATCCTCTCTCTGTCGCCATCTCTCTGTCACCCTCTCTCTCTGTCCCCCTCTCCCTCTGCCCCCACTCTCTCTCTCCCTCTCTCTCTGTCCCCCTCTCTCTCTGTCCCCTTCTCAATGTGTGCCCCTATCTCTCTCCCCCCTCTCTCTCTCTCCCCCTCTCTCTCTGTCCCCTTCTCTCTCTGTTCCCTTCTCACTCTGTCCCCCACTCTCTCTGTCCCCTTCTCTCTCTGTACCCCTCTCTCTCTCTCCCTCTATCTCTGGCCCCCTCTCTCTCCTACGCCTCTCTCTCTCTCCACTTCTCTCTCTGTCCCCCCACTCTCTCACACGCCCCCTTTCTGTCCCGCACTCTCTCCTCCCCTCTCTCTCTGTCCCCCTCTCTCTGTCCCCCCTCTCTCTCTGCCCCTCTCTCTCTCTACCCCCTCACTATCTCTCCCCCTCTCTCTGTCATCTTCTCTCTCTGCCCCCCACTCTCTATGTCCCCACCTCTCTCTGTCACCCTCTCTCTCTCCACATCTCTCTGTCCCCCTCTCTCTCTGTCCCATTCTCTCTCTGTCCCCCTCTCCCTGCCACCTCTCTCTCTGCCCCCCTCTCTCTATCTCTTTCCCCCTCCCCCTCTCTCTGTCCCCTTCTCCCTGTCCCCCTCTCTCTCTGCCCCCCTCTCTCTATCTCTTTCCCCCCTCCCCCTCTCTCTGTCCCCTTCTCCCTGTCCCCCTCTCTCTCTGTCCCCTTCTCTCTCTGACCCCACTCTCTCTGTCCCCCTCTCTGTCTGTCACCCTCTCTCTCTCCCCTTTTCTCTGCCCCTCTCTCTCTGTCCCCCTCTCTTTCTTACCCCCTCTCTCTCTGCCCTCTCTCTCTGTCCCCCTCTCTTTGTCACCCTTCTCTCTGTCCCCCCTCGCTTTGTCCCCCTCTCTCTGCCCCTCTCTCTCCGACCCTCACTCTCTCTCTCCCCCTGTCTCTCTCGCCCTTTCTCTGCCCCTCTCTCTCTCTGCCCTCCACTCTCTCTGTCCCCCCCTCTCTCTGTCCCCTCTCTCTCTGACCCCCTTCTCTCTCTCTCCCTCTCTCTCTGTCCCCCTCTCTTTCTGTCCCCTTCTCTCTCTCTGTTCCCTTCTCAATCTGTCTCCCACTCTCTCTGCCCCCTTCTATTTCTCTGTACCCCCCTCTCTCTCTCCCCCTGTCTCTGACCCCATCTCTTTCCTACCCGTCTCTCTCACCACTTCTCTCTCTGTCCCCCTCTCTCCTTGTCCCCCTCTCTCTCGTTCCCCTTCTCTCTCTCCCCCCCTCTCTCTGTACCCCTCTCTCTCTGTCTCCCTCTCTCTCTGTCCCCCTGTCTGTTGCTCTTTCTCTGACCACCCTCTCTCTCTGCCCCTCTCTCTCTGTGCCCTTCTCTCTCCTTCCCCTCTCTCTGTCCCCTCTCTCTTTGTCCCCCCATCTCTCTGTCCCCCTCTCTCTTTGTCCCCCCCTCTCTCTATCCCCCCTCTCTCTGCCCACCTCTCTCTGTTGTCCTCTCTCTGCCCCACCTCTCTCTGTCCCCCTCTCTCTGTCACACCTCTCTCTGTTTCTCCTCTCTCTGTCGCCCTCTCTCTGCCCCCCCTCTCTCTGCCCCCTCTCTCTGTCACACCTCTCTCTGTCCCCCCTCTCTGTTGCCCTTTCTCTGACCACCCTCTCTCTCTGCCCCTCTCTCTCTGTGCCCTTCTCTCTCCTTCCCCCCACTCTCTCTGCCCTCCTCTCTCTGTCCCCCACTCACTCTGTCCCCTCTCTCTCAGTCACCCTCTCTCTCTATATCCCCCTCTCTCTGTCATCCTCATTCTTCGCCATCTCTCTGTCGCCCTGTCTCTTTGCCCCCCTCTCTCTCTGCCCACCTCTCTCTCTGTCCCGCACTCACTCTGTCCCCTCTCCTTCTGTCACCCTCTCTCTCTCTTTCCCCCGCTCTCTCTCTGTCATCCTCTCTCTGTCGCCATCTCACTGTCGCCCTCTCTCTCTGTGCCCCCACTCTCTCTCTCCCTCTCTCTCTGTCCCCCTCTCTCTCTGCCCCAACTCTCTCTCTCCCTCTCTCTCTGTCCCCCCTCTCTCTCTGTCCTCCCCTCTCTCTGTTCCACTCTCTCTCTGTCCCCCTCTCTCTCTCGCCATCTCTCTGTCCCCCACTCTCACTGTCCCCTTCTCTCTCTCTGTTCCCTTCTCACTCTGTCCCCCACTCTCTCTGTCCTCTTCTTCTCTCTTTAGCCCTCTCTCTCTCTCCCCCTCTCTCTGTCCCCCTCTCTCTCTTACGAATCTCTCTCTGTCCCCTTCTCTCTCTGTACCCCTCTCTCTGCCCTTCTCTACCTCTGTCCTCCTCTCTCTCTGTCACCCTCTCTCTCTGTTCCCCTCTCTCTCTGACCCCTCTCTCTGCCCCTCTCTCTCTGTCCCCCTCTCTTTGTCACCCTTCTCTCTGTCCCCCTCGCTTTGCACTCACTCTCAGTCCCCCCTCTCTCTGTCCCCCACTATCTCTCTCCCCCTCTCTCTCTCGCCCTCTCTCTGCCCCTCTCTCTCTGCCCTCCTCTCTCTCTGTCCCTCCTCTCTCTCTGTCATCCTCTCTCTCTGTCCCCCATCTCTCTGTCCCACTCTCTCTCTGTCACACCCTCTCTGCCACACCCTCTCTCTCTCTCCCCTCTCTGCCCCCTCTCTCTATGTCCCCCACTCTCTCTGCCCTGTCACTCTGTCCCCCACTCTCTGTCACACCTCTCTCTGCCCCCCTCCCTGTCACCCTCTCTCTGACCCCCTCTCTCTGACCCCCCTTTTCTATGTGCCCCCCTCTCTCTGCCCTTCTCTCTCTCTATCCCCCACTCTGCCTGTTCCCACTCTCTCTGTCACCCTCTCTCTCTCTTCCCCCCTCTCTCTGTCATCCTCTCTCTGTCGCCATCTCTCTGTCGCTCTCTCTCTCTCCCTCTCTCTCTGTCATCCTCTCTCTCTGTTACCCTCTCTTTGTCCCCCTCTCTCTCTTCCCCTCTCTCTCTACCCCCCTTACTCTCTCTTCCCCTCTCTCTGTCCACTTCTCTCGCTGACCCCCACTCTCTCTGTCCTCTTCTCTCTCTGTCACCCTCTCTCCCTCCACCTCTCTCAGTCCCTTCTCTCTCTCTTCCCGCTTCTCTCTCTCTGTCCCCTTCTCTCTCGCCCTCTTTCTGACCGCCACTCTCTCTTCCCCCCCCTCCCTGCCACCTCTCTCTCTGCCCCCCTCTCTCTCTCTCTCTCTCCCATCTCTCTGTCCCCCTCCCTCCTTGTCCCCCTCTCTCTGTCCGCTTCTCTCTCTCCCCCTCTCTCTCTGTCCACCTCTCTCTCTGTCTCCCTCTCTCTCTGTCCCCCCCCCCCCCTTCTGTTGCTCTTTCTCTGACCACCCTCTCTCTCTGCCCCGCTCTCTCTGTCCTCCTCTCTCTCTGTCCCCCTCTCTCTCGGTCCCCTCTCTCTCTGTCCTCCCCTCTCTCTCTGCCCCTCTGTCTCTCTGTCCTCCTCTCTTTGTCACCCCTCTGTCTGTCCCAACTCTCTCTGTCCTCTCTCTCTCTGTCCTCCCCTCTCTCTGTTCCACTCTCTGTGTGTCCCCCTCTCTCTCTCGCCATCTCTCTGTTCCCCCCCCTCTCTCTCCCCCTCTCTCTCTGTCCCCCTCTCTCTCTGTCACCCTCTCTCTCTGTCCCCCTCTCTGTCTGTCACCCTCTCTCTCCCCCCCTCTGTCCCCCTGTTCTCTGACCCTCTCACTCTCTGCCCCTCTCTCTTTGACCCCACTTTCTCGCTGCCCCCTCTCTCTCTGACCCCCTCTCTCTTTCCCCCTCTCTCTGCCCTCCTCTCCTTGTCACCACTCTCCCTGTCCCACCTCTCTCTGTCCCCCTCTCTCTCTATCCTCCCTCTCTCGGTTGCCCTTCCTCTGACCCCCTGTCTCTCTCTGCCCCTCTCTCTCTGTACCCCTCTCTCTCCCCCCCTCTCTCTGTACCCCTCTCTCTCCTACCCTCTCTCTCTGTCCACTTCTCTCTATGTCCCCTTCTCTCTGACTTGCCTCTCTCTGCCCCCTCTCTCTCTTCCCTTCTAATTCTCTGTCCCCCACACTCTCTGTCCCCCTCTCTCTCTGTCACCCTCTCTCTCTGTTCCCCTTTCTCTGTCCCCCTCTCTCTGTCCCCCTTTCTCTGTCACCCTCTCTCTCTCTCCACCTCTCTCTGTCCCTCTCTCTCTCTGTCCCCCTCTCTCTCTCGACCTCTCTCTGACCTCCACTCTCTCTGTCCCCCTCTCCCTGCCACCTCTCTCTTCCCCCCTCTCTCTCCCCACCTCTCTCTCCCCCTCTCTCTGTCCCCCTCTATCCCTGTCCCCCTCTCTCTCTGTCCCCTTCTCTCTCTGTCCCCCACTCTCTCTGTCCCCCTCTCTGTCTGTCACCCTCTCTCTCTCCCCCTCTCTCTGTCCCCCTCTCGCTCTGTCCCCTCTCTCTGTCCTCCGCTCTTTCTGTTCCCCATCTCTCTCTCTGTCCCCCTGTCTCTGTCCCCCCGTCTCTGCTCCCCTGTCTCTGCCCCCTCTCTCTCTGCCCCTTCTCTCTCTGCCCCCCTCTCTCTCTGTTCCCCCCTCTGTGCCCCTCTCTCTCTGTCCCGCCGTCTCTGTCGCCCTCTCTCTGACCCCTCTCTCTCTGTGCCCCCCTCTCTCTGTGCCCCTCTCTGTCTGTCCCCCTCTCTCTCTGTCCCCCCCCCTCTGTCCCCCCTCTCTCTCTCCTCCTCTCTCTGACCTCCCATCTCTCTGCCCCTCTCTCTCTGTCCCCTCTCTCTGTCTCCCTCTCCCTATGTCCCCCTCTCTACCTGTTCCCCTCTCTGCTGTCCCCCTCTCTCTCTCTGTCCCCCTCTCTCTCTGTCACCCCCTCTCTCTGTCCCTCTCTCTCTCTCTGACCCCTCTCTCTCTCTGTCCCCCCGTCACTCTATCTGTGACCCCCCTCTCTCTGTCCCCCTCTCTCTCTGTCCCCTCTCTCTTCTCTCCCCCTCTCTCTCTGTCACCCTCTCTGTCCCCCTCTCTCTCTGTCACTTCTGTCTATGACCACTCTCTATCTCTACCCCTCTCTGTCACCCTCTCTCTGTCCCCCTCACTCTATCCCCTCTCTCTCTGACCCTTCTATAATTATGACATCCCCTATTCCTCTCTCTCCCTCCCTCACCTTATATCTCCCTTCCCCCTCTCTCTCTCTCTTTCTCTGTCTCTCCCTGCTCCTTCGCTCTCTCTCCATCTTCTCTCACTCTCGATCCCCCTACCTTGGTCTCTCTCTCCCCACCACCCTCCGTCTCTCTCTGACTGAATCTCTCTCCCTCCTGTCCCGCCCTTCCTCTCTCTCTGACACACTGTGTCTCCCTGGTCCTTCCCTCTCCCGCTGACCCAGAGACTGGGGGTTGGTGGTGAGGCTGCGTGTTGGGGGGGCGGGTGGTGAGATGATCGAGAGATGTGGGAATTGGGATGTGGGCAAACTCGGGTAGAGACGGAATTGCGGGAGGGAGACCGAGACGGCAGGAGAGAGAGAGGGAGGGCGAGTGGGAGAGAGAAGAATGAAGGCAAGTGGAGAAATTCATGTTGGGGGTGTGAGAGAGAGAGGGGGAGAGTGAGGCAGAAAGAATAGTGGAGGCAGGTGGAGAAACCGGGGTTGGGGACTGTCTGAGAGGTGACCAGAGAGAGTGAAAGGGAGAGGTGGTGAGAAAGAGAGAGTGTGCAGAAAGAGAGAGAGAGGGAGAGAATTGAGGAGGAAAAGTGGGGGTGAGGAAATGGGGAGGCCAGGTTGGACTGGGGGGGGGGGGTACAGAGGGAGTTAAACCCAGCTCCTGAGCTCAGGGCGCGGTGCCCTCCCCTTCCCTGAGGACCAGGACTTGGGGCTGAGTCTGTCTCTCTCCAGCTCAGCTTCTCCAACACAAAGACACACAACAACATCGGTCACTCTGCTGCTCGGCACGATTTAATCAACATTGTTATTGGTTACAAATGGAAGTGATGGATACAGTCAGTGGGATGGTGCCTTTTCTCACTGGCCCCTGAGTTGTGAGAAACATTGAAATGTTTCCCTGTAACCCCCCTGTGGGATAAGGATGGACAAACCAGCGCTACCCTCAGTCTGTTACCATAGCGACAGGCTGCTCCATCGCTGAAACACTGAACTGAAATGAGAAAATCCCGGATGGATTGATTAATGAGGGAATTTGATGGATGGATGGATTTGGGTGAAGGGATATTTCAGCACATTCTTCAGCTGCTGCCTGAACTTAGTCTGGGTCACGGCATAAATCACGGTGTTTGTGCAGCAACTGAGGAGCTGCAGCATGAAGCCCAATTCCTGCAGAAAGGGATGGAGATACACAGACTTATATCCAAAATACCACATCCGGTTCCATATAGAATACAGCATGAACGTTGACCATAACAGGATGAAATTGGCCGAGATCACAAACAGTAAAATGATGGATTTTTTTCGGTTTCTCATTTCAGTGTCAGACTGAGCGTCCCCATTGGTGTGAGCGCGGAGTCTCCTGCGGGCTCTGCTGGTCACTAAAATGTGTCTGACGGTGAGAACATTGAGCAGCAGAATCAGGAGAAATGGGACACACGGGGTTAGAATGTGGTGGAGGAACTCGATTGTGACCCAGACAATGGAGACTCGAACAGCGACTGTTACAGCACAAAACCAGGGGAGGTTCTCCAGGTAATACCGAGCCTCGAGCATAAAATACCAGGAAATGTTCTTTAAACAGCTCAGCACAGTCACTGCTCCCAGAACCACAGCCGCCGTTTTCTCACTGCAATATTTACTTTTCAGCTTCTGGCAACAAATGGCCACAAACCGATCAAAGGTGAAAGTGACGGTGAACCAGACAGAGCAGTCAGTGGCTGCATAAAGCAGGACGGCGTGGATATTACACACGGGGACGGAGTCCTTCAGGAAATAAAACTGTTCCTGATAAACAATGGGAATGTGTCTCAGGATCAGGTCGAGGATAATGACCAGGAGATCCGCCGCTGCCATGGCCCCCAGGTAACGTCTGACACATGGAGACAATCCACAATCTTTATAAAGCAGGACGTAGATGGTCACTACGTTAACTGTGAGGAAGGAAAACAAACCCATTATCCAACAGCCTGGAGGCAAAGGGACCCGTTTGATCGGGGACCCAGTGAGATTTTCAAATGTGTCCCTGTATTCAGGGATTTATTAAAATAATTGGAGCTGGAATAACAAATGGGAAGGTGGGAATTACTGACAAAAATGTGACATAAACCACAAGAAACCCTCCCTCCCCAAACACACAGAGACACATCCATAAGGACAGATGGTTTCTAGAACATTCCCACACACTCGATCACTCGAGAGCAGATACAGGTCACTCCTTCCCAGTTCCTAATGCGGAAGGTGGAAACGTTGCTGTCCTGAAGGATTCTCTCCCAGTTTCCTGAAGACAAACAGAGTTTGGGAATTTCTGTATTTTGGTCTAAATTGTGGTCGATCCTGTGTCGTGGAGAAATGTAAACGCAGGGAAAACGTATTCACCCCTTTAACTGCCTGAGGGGCCTTCGGAACAGTGTCTCCTTCTCCCTGGAACGGGATCTCTTCCCTCGGGATCTTACCGTTTGTTCAATTCACTGACGTCCGGCCGTTCACACACAATGTCAGGGACAGAACGTTCCGGGGAATGGCAGTTATAGAATGTCAGGGACAGAACGTTCCGGGGAATGTCAGTTATAGAATGTCAGGGACAGAACGTTCCGGGCAATGTCAGTTATAGAATGTTGGGGACAGAACGTTCCGGGGAATGTCAGTTATAGAATGTCAGGGTCAGAACGTTCCGGGGAATGTCAGTTATAGAATGTTGGTGACAGAACGTTCTGGGGAATGGCAGTTATAGAATGTCAGGGACAGAACGTTCCGGGGAATGTCAGTTATAGAATGTCAGGGTCAGAACGTTCCGGGGAATGTCAGTTATAGAATGTCAGGGACAGAACGTTCCGGGGAATGTCAGTTATAGAATGTCAGGGTCAGAACGTTCCGGGGAATGTCAGTTATAGAATGTCAGGGACAGAACGTTCCGGGGAATGTCAGTTATAGAATGTCAGGGACAGAACGTTCCGGGGAATGTCAGTTATAGAATGTTGGTGACAGAACGTTCTGGGGAATGGCAGTTATAGAATGTCAGGGACAGAACGTTCCGGGTAATGTCAGTTATAGAATGTCAGGGACAGAACGTTCCGGGGAATGTCAGTTATAGAATGTCGGGGACAGAACGTTCTGGGGAATGTCAGTTATAGAATGTCAGGGACAGAACGTTCCGGGTAATGTCAGTTATAGAATGTCAGGGACAGAACGTTCTGGGGAATGTCAGTTATAGAATGTTGGTGACAGAACGTTCCGGGTAATGTCAGTTATAGAATGTTGGTGACAGAACGTTCTGGGGAATGTCAGTTATAGAATGTTGGTGACAGAACGTTCCGGGTAATGTCAGTTATAGAATGTTGGTGACAGAACGTTCCGGGTAATGTCAGTTATAGAATGTTGGTGACAGAACGTTCCGGGGAATGTCAGTTATAGAATGTCGGGGACAGAAGGTTCCGGGGAACTCCTTGACCTGTCCATGACCTTTTCCACCTACCCATCCCGCCAACATGATGTACTGTACCTGGACACACTGTAACATTAATAGGGTGAGACACGGAGGGTCCAATGATAGGAATGGGAACTAAAGGCATTGCCAGATCAGCTGAAATGGTTAGATATACCACATTCTCAATCCACCTCACAGAACCAGCCCAGACACCATATACCCAGAGGAGATATCTGTTCACCATGGAACACTGTACAGAACAAGCCAGTGTCCTGCTCAGTACAACCCAGCAATCTGTCCAGATTCATCCATTGCACTGGTCAATACAACCCAGCAATCTGGCCAGAGTGGAACACTGCACCGATCAGATCAGGGCACTGATCTATAAACCCGGACTAGATATCTGTCCAGGACGGGGAGCTGTGTTTACCACAGCAGTGCATTGATCTATAAACCCGGACTAGATATCTGTCCAGGACGGGGAGCTGTGTTTACCACAGCAGTGCATTGATCTATAAACCCGGACTAGATATCTGTCCAGGAAGGGGAGCTGTGCAGACCACAGCAGTGCATTGATCTATAAACCCGGACAAGATATCTGTCCAGGACGGGGAGCTGTGTTTACCACAGCAGTGAATTGATCTATAAACCCGGACTAGATATCTGTCCAGGACGGGGAGCTGTGCAGACCACAGCAGTGCATTGATCTATAAACCCGGACTAGATATCTATCCAGGACGGGGAGCTGTGTAGACCACAGCAGGGCACTAATGTGTGAACCTGAAACAAATATCCATCCAGCAGGAGGGGCTGCACAGACCACATCACTGCAGAATCTATAAACCTCAAACCAGACAGTCTGACCAGCACAGGGAACTGTGCAGTCATCACCCGTGAATTAATCTGTAACCCAGGAGCAGTTACCCTCCCAGCATGTAGGACTGTGTACTCCACCCCAGTGCATTGATCTGTAACCCAGGAGCAGTTACCCTCCCAGCATGTAGGACTGTGCACCCCACCCCAGTGCATTGATCTGTAACCCAGGAGCAGTTACCCTCCCAGCATGTAGGACTGTGCACCCCACCCCAGTGCATTGATCTGTAACCCAGGAGCAGTTACCCTCCCAGCATGGAGGACTGTGTACCCCACCCCAGTGCATTGATCTGTAAACCAGGAGCAGTTACCCTCCCAGCATGTAGGACTGTGTACACCACCCCAGTACATTGATCTGTAACCCAGGAGCAGTTACCCTCCCAGCATGTAGGACTGTGTACCCCACCCCAGTACATTGATCTGTAACCCAGGAGCAGTTACCCTCCCAGCATGTAGGACTGTGTACACCACCCCACTGCATTGAACTGTAACCCAGGAGCAGTTACCCTCCCAGCATGTAGGACTGTGTACCCCACCCCAGTACATTGATCTGTAACCCAGGAGCAGTTACCCTCCCAGCATGGAGGACTGTGTACCCCACCCCAGTGCATTCCTCAGTAACACTGTGTGAGATCCCTGCCCAGTGTGGGGAAAGTTGCAGACCAGGCTGGAAGTGTCAGGTTGTACAGCTCCCACTCATTTACAGCTCCATGTCTCCATTGTGCCCTGACAAGGGGGTGCTGTGTGTGTGAACCATCACTGCCAGAGAGAGATGGCGGGGGAATCAGTTTAAATATCACCACATGGGAGGGGTTTGGGGTATAGACAGAGAGGGGGAGACTGAGAGACAGTGTCATGGAATGATGTGGTCCCAGGTTGCAGAATACTGAAATGTAGACACTTCGATAATATCCTGTAACATGAGCCTGTCTTCCCAGGAATAATGGGAAAATGGGATATTGGTGTGAGGTCAGATGATGGAGAGTTTTGGATGAGCATTTGTTCCACAGCTTTGTAAATGGTGTCCTTCATGGCTGGAGGTACTCACCATCACCCAGATGCCCCTGGATATTCCGTGATCCCTGACACTGGGGCCATCTTTAAAAGCCCATTGGGCACACGATTGAGCTTTCTCAGTTTGGAGCTGCCCTGGACAGTTTACCCTGAGCCTGGCAGATAAGGGGCAATTACACTATGGTTTGTCAACAGGGGCACGGAGGGCCTGGTGGATGTGCTAGTACAGAGGGGGACCATTCTCTTCCCAGAGGGGGCGACACCACCAGACCCACCAAGCATGGTCTGAGCTCACCACCCAGCTCAGTGCAGTATCTGTGGTCTGAAGAAATGTCCAGCAATACAGGACAAACATCAATAACCTTCCCCACTCTGTCAGGATAAGGGTCACGGTATTCTCTCTGCTCCCTCACACTCACTGTATATCTGTTATAGCACCGACCCCCGAACAAGGCTCATGGTCCAACACTGTCATTGCTGCATGAAGCAGCTTCCCTCTCTGTCTCTGTCTCTGTCTCTCTCTCTCTCTCTCTCCCCCTCTCTCTCCCCCCCCTCCCTCCACTTCACCCCCACACTAATAACACTGCATGAATACAACACTGTGGACTGGCTCCCTCCAGACACCTTACCATGCCCCCCTCCCCACCTACACCAGCACTAACAGCAGGACCACCCACTCCCACCCTGACTCTCTCCCTCCCTTTCTCCCATTCCAGGAGAAACAGCCTGGAATAGGTCAGAAATGGCCAAGCCAGGTGGTGGAGTGCCCGATATCTGTTCCCTCACCCCCCTCCCCCCGCCATGTGGGGAGGACCCTGGTAGGAGCCGGAGACGACAGGGACGCCTCATGTGGAGATTCTGAAACATCCACGTCCCACCGACCGAGTAAGGAGCAATGTTCATTGAAGGGCAATTCTCACTTTAAACCCACTGGCAGCTCCGTTTCCCCCCGGCACAACTTAGAAGCCGTGGCCCTGATGCCATCTCCCTTTTGTGTCGAGCTGGTACAAATGGAATCCCCACGGTCTCGGTGGGCAGGAGATTGGGTTCACAACAAATTGTCACCACCACCTCCCAGGAAGGGAGCACCGAGACTGCCTCCTACACCTCCCCCAATAAACAGCTCGGATAATGAAACTAAGTTGTGAGAGTTACTGCTCTCCCCACTTGTCCTGACATCTTCAACAATCTGTGCTCATATACACCCAGCGCTCTCTGCTCCTGCAGCCCCTTTATAATGGCACAGTCTGTTTTAAATTGTCTTTCATTGTCTTTCCTACCAAAGTGTATCACCTCAAACTGCTCTGCACTGATCCCCATCTGCCAGAAACTGAACACTGCAGCAACGTGTGATTGTCCTGTTAGAATTCCACACTCTCCTCCATAGACTTCAGATAACTTCCAGGTTCGGTGCCACCTACAAACATTGAGATTGTTATAGTGTCACAGTCCCCATGAAACAACTGAAATCCTGCCCCACACACATGAGTGTGAGTAAGTGAAATACTGATATATTCCTATGGACAGAGTCGAATAATGACATGCTGTCAATGGAGCAACAAAAGTCCTGACACACACCAGACGGAGCGAATGAAATATTGACAAACCACAGAACAAGAGAAATCGGATAGGTCCCACTTATCGATATTCATCAGGGTATAATGTGATGAAGTTGGAACAGAGAGGGAATACTATTATAAACTGAGAGCTTACAAGCACCTGTGGTATGAGAGGATAGCAAACCCAGAAACAGTATATTGCTATAGAGCTGGAGTCGGGTAATAAGAAGTTAAGAGATAGAGGGTCCCAGAGTTGTGAATAGTTCATGTAAAATGTTCACTTTCAGAGTGAAAAAAATAAATTGATGATTTTATTTAAACAGTAGAATTTGGCAGATCTGTCCCGCATATTTTAACAGTTTACGAGACGAATTGAGTATTTCTTTTTGTTTCATTTAAGTTACCAGATGAGCTTCACGCAGTGCCCTAACCATCCCCGTGTGTGTATCTGTGTGTCTCTGTGTGGGGCAGGTCTGCCAGTCTCTGTGGTGCTTAAAGTGATGCAATGCCACCCTCTGCTGGCCTCCCCCCGCCACTGCACAGGCATTGGCAGAGGGTGAAAACCAACAGGGATTCATTCAGAGAGGAGGGGGCAGAGGGCAGCTGCTCACAGCACCATCCAAACTGATGTCCTATCCATGGACTGATCTAAATGTCCTTTAAACGTTGTAACTGTACCTGCTTTCACCACTTCCTCTGGAAGTTCATTCCACACACAAGCCATCTTCTGTCTAACATAATTACCTCTCATGAATTTCGTAAATCTTTTTTCCTCGCACCTTAAAACTCCCTCAGTTTTGAATCCTCAACCCTAGAGAAAAGACATCTATTTAACCCTCATTATTTTATAAACCTGTGCAAAGTTACCCTTTAATCTCATATTCTTCAGTGAAAAAAGTCCCAGTCGATCCAGTCTCTCCTTAGAGCTCACTCCCTCCTTTCCCACCAACATCCAGGTTATTCTCTTCTCAATCCTCTCCAGCTTAATAATATCAACGTCAGTAATATCAAAGTGAATAGTCAAGGTATTTTCTAAGGATACGCGGAGCCCAAAACTAGAGGACATAGGCTTAAGGTGAGAGTGGAAATATTAAAGTGACCTAAGGGGCAGCTTTTTCACCCAGAGGGTGGTGTGCCTATGGAATGAGCGGGCAGGATGACCAGACTAGACACAGTGTTCCAGAAGAGGTCTCAGCAATATCCTGTACAACCACAACATGACATCCCAATTCCGATACTCAAAGGTCTGTCCTATGAAGACAAGTGTGTTAAACACCTTCTTAACCACACTATGTATATGAGATGCAAATTTTTAAGAATTAAATCTGACGGCCTAGGTTTCTGTTCTACAACACTGCCAAAGACCCTACTTTTAATTGTATAGGTCCTGCTGCCGTTTGATTTATCAAATCCAATATCTCGCATTAATCCAAACTAAACTCCATCCGCCACCCCTCAGCCCAGTGAGTGATATTACTGTCACCTCCCCCTCCCCCTTCAATTTTAAAATGCCCATCCCTCTCCAGGAGGCCTGCACACTCCGGCCTTGATTTTCACAAAGACCCTGAGCTTAGTTTGCCTTGTGTGGTTAGGGGGAGGAGGGACAGATTGCAGACACAGTGAGTGGGGAGGAGAGGCTAGACAGTAATCAGCGGCCTGGTGTTATTTCATGGTTTTAGGAAAAGGGGAGTCACACGTGAGAGTTGGGAAGAGTGATCGGTGTTTTGGGGCCAGAAATTAAGCTCTTCCTTCGTCTCTGGTGTTCAGTAATAAATATCTATTTGAGACCCTTCATTGGGCAGAGTGTGTCTGCAGGATTTCTTTCCTTAATATTGCATACTACAGATAATAGCACTTAAAGATGGTCATAGTTAATTTCAATGGCATAGCATATACACTCAATATCCTACAGTTGAGACAAATATCTTGCATTTGTTTAACAATACAAAGTGTTGTTTGTAATTCAGTAATGGGAACCTGATTATAATAAATCCACATCAAGCTGAAAGTGGGCACTAAAGTATGACCCAAAATCTGGGTATGGTAGTGCAGTGGGTAGTGTCCCTGTCTCTGAGCCAGAGCTCTGGATTTGATTCCAATTCCTGAACTTGTGTGGTAATGTTCCTAGCTCTGGACTAGAAGTTCTGGATTCAGGTCCTGCCTGTTGCAGAGGTATGTCCCAGCATGTCAGGACAGGCTGATGAACAAACCAACAGGAGAATAATGTTACAGCTTTATGGGTATTGTTGAGTGATGCTAGTGTCCCTACCTCCGGGCACAAAGGTCTAGGTGTAAAGCCCACAGAAGTGTCTCAGGATATATCTGAACAAACTGATTAAAGTGGATTTAGATTGTGACTGGATGGAGAAGGAAGAGGTGTCAGTATGGCACTTCAGAATTTAGGCCCAGAATGACTGAAAGTTCAGCCATTCGTGTTGATTGGGGTCGCATTTTGCAGCCGTAAAGGTTTATAAAATCAAAATGGCCATAGATAGGGTGAGTAGTCAGGGGTTTTTCCCCAGGTTTGGGGCGTCCAAAACTAGAGGGCATTGGTGGAAAGTGAGAGGGGAAAGGTTTTGATGAGGCCTAAAGGGCACCATTTCACACAGAGGGTGGTGTGTGTATGGAATGAGCTGCCAGAGGAAGTGGTGGAGGATGGTACAACTACAGCATCTGGGTACTGAGAGACCTGGCGAGCTTTTCCAGCAATTTCTGTATTTCTTTAAAACAATGCATTCAGTTTAACACAGGTATTCTGAATAAGTTAAACATTTTTATTTTTTAATGACGCAGGGACATATAAAAATATCTTCAAATTGACCGAGACCATTTTCTGCGAAGGATATGACTCTGTGTGTGACAGCAGCAATGATGCACCTACATGGAACAGGGAATGTGATGGAGACATAGTTTGGACAATGTACAAGGAGACCTCCCATGGTCCAGTTTGGGAGAGGATGACATTACTGTGTGATTCAACTCAGAGAGGGAGACAATGTAATCTGCCTGAGAAGGAATGGTCTATTGCACTCTCTCTCCTTCATTGTTCCTCATCACAGCAATGTGTGCGAGCTAAAAAAAAACCCTCTACAGTCATCGTTACCGTTCTTATTTTTATGGAATCCCTGCAGTGTGGAAACATGCCCTTCGACCCAGCAAGTCCATACCAACCTTCCGAACCCATTCCCCTATATTTACCTCTGACTATTGCACATAACCTAGAAATCCCTGAACACTACGGACAATTTAGCATGACCAATCCACCGAACCTACACAGTTTGTGGTAGGAAACTGGATCACCCATTAGAAGCTCACACAGACAAGGGGAGAATGTGCAAACTCCACACAGATAGTCACGCAAGGCTGGATTCGCCCCCAAGTCCCTGGTGCTGTGAGGCAGCAGTGCTCACCACTGTACTACCCTTTGGATGATCCCGAACCAGAATTCACTGGTATCTCCTCACTGCCGAAAGCAAAGGGAATTCAGCCAAATCTAAACTCTCCCAGGATGAAATCCCATTGCTAGCAGCTGTGTGAGTACAATATCTTCAGAAGCAGAATAACGTTTTGGACAATCTCACAATTTTTCCTTTGTCACGAGCTTCAATAATATCTGGACCAAGTTATTTCAAGTTAAAATTGCAGAGATTTTGTGTGTGTGTGTGTGTGTGTGTGTGTGTGTGTGTGTGTGTGTGTGTGTGTGTGTGTGTGTGTGTGTGTGTGTGTGTGTCAGCATTTTTAGAAAGGGAAATATTGATTATATAATTGCAATACCCAAACAGTTTGCTGTTCATCTTTCCATCATAGTTTGAGTAACATTGCTCTGGATCATAAACGTGTTGTTTTAGCAGATTAAAGAAACTAGCCTGACTTGTTCCTAAAACTGACCCTGACCCAGTCTGAGACCGATATCATCGGCCATATCACCAACCTGGTCACATTTAACATTTGTTTTGAGCAGTGGAGTAGTGGGACAGGAAAAGGAAACAGTGACCCCAAAACCCGGGGAACTATAGACCGGTGAGCCTGATGTCAGTGGTGGGTAAGTTGTTGGAGGGGATTCTGAGGGACAGGATTTACATACATTTGGGAAGGCAAGGGCTGATCGGAGTAGACAACGAAGCTTTCTGCATGGGAAATCATGTCTCATTAATATGGTTGCGTTTTTTGAAGAGGTGACAAAGACGATTGATGAAGGCAATTTGGTGGACATTGTCTATATGGACTTCAGCAAGGTGTTCATTTAAAGAACAAAGACCAAAGAAAATTTACAGCCCAGGAACAGTCCCTTCGCCCTCCAAGCCTGAACCGATCCAAGTGTACTGTCTAAATCTGTCGGTCAATTCCTAAGCATCTGTATCCCTCTGCTCCCCACCTACTCATGTATCTGTCCAGACGAATCTTAAATGAATCTACCGTGCCTGCCTCGACCACCTCTGCTGGCAACGTGTTCCAAATGTCCACCACCCTCTGTGTGAGGTACTTACCGCGTGTATCCCCCTTAAACTTTCCACCTCTCACGTTGAAAGCACGACCTCTCGTTATTGAATCCTTCACCCTGGGAAAAAGCTTGTCTCTATCCACCCTGTCTATACCCATCATGATTTTGGAAACCTCAATCAGGTCCCCCTTCAATCTCCTTCTATCTAGTGAAAATAAACCTAACCTACTCAGCCTTCCTTCACAGCTAGTATTTCATCCTGATTGGTAGACAGATTAGTAAGTTTCAGTCACATAAGATAGTCACAAATGGCGTGAAGGAAGAGGGATATTTTTCAGCCTGGAGGCTTGTGACCAGCAGTGTGCTGCAAGTATCAGTACTGAGTTCACTGCATATCATCATTTATGTAAAGGATTTAGATGTGAATATTGGGGCAATAGTTAGTACATTTACAGATGACATCAGAAAGGTGGTGTAGTCGATTATCTCAGAATACAACAAGACCACAATTAGATGAGACAAAGGGTCAAGGAGTAACAGATGAAGTTTAATTTAGATAAATATGAAGCTTTGCATTTTGGGAAGGCAAATCAGGGCAGATATTATATACTTCATGGTCAGGTCCTGGGGCATGTTGTGAAACAAAGGGGCATAGGGCTGCAGGTTCATTGTTCCTTGAACGTGGAGTTGCAGGTAGACAGAGTGGTGCAGAACACATTTGGCACATTTGCCTTAATCAGTCAGAGCATTGAGTATAGGAGTTGTGGTGGTATGTTGCATCTGTACAGGATGTTGGTGAGGTCAATTTAAGAATACTGCATACAACTCGGTTTTCTGCAGAAATGACTTACAGGAATGTTCCAGGACTGGAGGCTTGAGCTAAAGGGAGAGGCTGGTTAGGTTGAGGTGTTTCCCCCTGGAGTTTCAGAGGCTTAGGGGTGACATGATAGAGGTTTATAAAACCATCAGGTGCATGGATATTCTGAACAGCCACGTTCTGCTCTCCAGGATTGGGGAGTCCAGAACAAGAGGGCAGAGGTTGAAGGTGAGAGGGCGAATAATTTAGAAGGGACCTGAAGGTAAATGTTTCACACAGAGAGTGGTACGTGTACAGAAAGTGCTGTAGTGAAGTAGTGAAGTAGTGAAGGTGGTTACAATCGCACATTTAAAAAGTATCTGAAAGAAGAGGGATATTTACCAAATGCTGGCAAATGGGACTGGATCGGATTTGATATCTGATCGGAGTGAACAGATTGGACTAACTGGTCTGTTTCCATTCTGCATGACTCTCTGATTCTATAAGAGGGATGATGAAAAATTCTGTAAGGTCCTTTCAAGTCGTACTTCTCTTCTCTGGAAGTTTATCATGCCTCTATGTTTACATTGATTGAAAGCTGCATTAGTGAAATATTTGACAAAGAAGTGAGTCACGGATAATGGGATACAGACAGGAAAGTGGGGCTGAGACCCCAACCTGATCAGCCACAATCTTACTGCCTGTTGGAGAAGGCTCAAAGTATCTAATGACCCACTCCTGTTCCTCAGTCCAATGTTCCTGTGTTCCATTCAGCCCCTCAAACCTGCTAGACAGTAACAGTTGGAGGCCACTTGCTCCTATAACCTGTTGCACAGAAACAGAGGAGACCATTCAGTCCCTCAAGACTGCCCCACATGCTTTGAGGTGATTTGGGAAATGTAATTGGAAAATCCAGGCTGGGTATGAAAGAGGCCCCTCATCTTTCTTTAGAAAGCTTCCCCTATCTGCAGCTTGAGCTCCATTTGTTGATCATGTTGTAGACCCAGATTCACTGTGAATACAGCCCACATACCTCACCCAGAGATGGCTCACAAAATCACCTGGTCTCCCTGACTGCAATATGCAATACCTGAACATTCATAAAATAACACTCACTAATATTCCAATAACAGAATGTGAGAGCATCAGAAACAGGGGCATGTCGTTCACTCCCCAAACTTGCCTTGCCCTTCACGAAGATCATGGCTGATCTGCTTCTGGCCTCAAATCCTCTTTCATACCCAATTCCTCATAGCCCTCACCTCTCTGACAGTTCAATATCCATCTACCTCCTCTTCAAATACTTTCAGTCATCTCGCTCCCCGAACACTCTTGAGAAGAGAAATCCTGACATTCAATCCCACCTGTTTGAAGAAAACACTTGCTGCTCCGATATCATGGTTTATTGTTATGAACAAAAGAGGTTGAGACAAGGTTGCCGGTAAAAATGACTGGCCCTGATATCAAGACAATGGTTGACTTCTGTTGACATCAAGGAGCTGAACTTAATGGGAATCAGAGTAACCTCTCCAGTGTTTGGGGCCAAACCTGGCACAAAGGAAGATGTTCACCATCTCAGTCCTGGGTCACCTCTGTGGGAGATCCTCAGGGGAGCTTCCTCTTCACAAACATCTTCAGCTGCTTCATCAATGTCTCCCCGCCCCCACCTTCCCCACCATAAGATCAGAAGTGGGGATGGTCACTGAAGATTCCACAATGTTCAGAACGTTTTGTCCCCCATCAGCTCCTGAACTGGTCTGTGTCCATGTGCAACAAACCCAGACTCCATTCAGGCGTGTGCTATTAAAGTATCAGTAACAATCATGTAACAGCACTGCCTGACACTGCACATTGCCACAGTAAAAAAAGAGTTCATTCAGCACCTCACACTGGTTTGACGGGAATATGAGGAAGCCATTCAGCCCATTGACACTATTGGAGAAGAACAGGGATAGCCCATTCAGTGCCTCCAGCTTATTACTCAGGAAGAGAAGGAGTCTAGTGTGATGGACTAGAGCCCCTCGAAAATATTTGAAGGCAACATCCTAGACCTTTATGTTTTCTTAATTTAAAGGAAATGAAAAGTATCTGTTACAGATGCAATGTGACTGGTCAAACTCCTCGGAGTGAAGCAAAATACCATCCATTTCAACATGAAAGAAGAAATAACATCACAGAAAGAGGAATTTAGAATAACGTAATTCTATTGGACAGCTTAACAGAATAATAGATCTAGGAACTATTACTAATGAACTGTTCCAATATAGGGACATCCCATAAACACAGCCCTTGGCAAAAAGAAATATTCAGACACAGAATGTCACAAATATTTATCCAATCCAGGAATTAAAAACAGCATCAAGAGAAAATTCAGAGAGAGTAGCAGCCAGGAGACATTTACTGAAGCTTCCAACTCTATGGAGACCCCAATAGTTTCTGATGTTACTGAGAAACCAAAACCCAGTGATCCTAATCTGTGAGAGCTGGCCACACCCATTCAGGCGGCATTAAAATAAACCCAAGGCCTCCCTCGCTGTTACTCAAGTGGTCTTAACTAACCAGCTTCGTAACGATCGTTCAATCTCTCTTAAAGGAAACCCGGACAAAATAACCTCTTAAAGCTGCAGCACCATCACACTTGTCACTACATCGAGCTGTCAAACAGGAACCAGGGAT
This sequence comes from Chiloscyllium punctatum, assembly GCF_047496795.1. NCBI lineage: Eukaryota > Metazoa > Chordata > Chondrichthyes > Orectolobiformes > Hemiscylliidae > Chiloscyllium > Chiloscyllium punctatum. The sequence continues at coordinate 28,125 of NW_027309946.1, forward strand.
AACCCAGTCAGGCCTTTGGCCCTGCCCAATTGGACAAGGAAGAAGCCAGTCAGTCCCTTGAGTCACTTATACAGGAACAGCAGGAGGCCATTCCCACCTCAATACACTTACACGGGGGCAGAATGAGGAAATTGATTCTGATTCCTGATGAATGTCTTATGCCCAATACGTCGATTCTCCTGCTTCTAGGATGCTGTCTGACCCGCTGTGCTTTTCCAGCAATCGACTCTCTTCTCTGATCTCCAGCATCGGCAGTCTTAAGTGTTTCCTGAATGATGCTCTAACATGATGAACAAGTGGAGCAGAGGCTGCACAGACAGAGTGCTCCACGATGTTCCTCTTGGCTCTGTTGCTTATGATACACACGTGGGACTTTAACGTGGTTTTCAAGAGGTGAGCAGGGAAGCCATATGTCTTGTGCGAAGTCTCAAGAAGGCATCTTTCATCTCTGAGAAGGCAGTCTGGTGTTCTCTATGTAGGGTGGAAGTTGGTGGGAATATCTACCTGTTTCAGATGGAAGGTATTGTGGCTGCTGTTGGGGATTGTGAGCAATCTGACGTTCAGTACAGGGTTCACACGCCGACTGCACAATAACGTGGGGAGAGTTAATTTAGGCATATAAACTATTAGAAAGGTCACGTTAGACTGATGAATTGACTCTCTAAGATCAAATAATGCTGATCTTGTTCATGTTGACCTTGTCTAGTGCATGTCCTGTTCAGTGTAACCTGTATGCCTTACTCTGTCCAAGTCTATTTCCACCCTATGATCTGTCTGGCCATGCTTACTATGATCTTCCTCCACTGCTCATAAACAAAGTGTTTCCCTGTACTGAGGTACACGTGACAATAAATCACACCAATCAATCCTGGGTAAAGTATGGAATTTCTCACCCTATCAATGTCTCTTTTGGAAATAAGTGATCGCTGCCACTCCTCGTGTTTCAGCATCACCATTTCTTTGTCTCTCACAGCTCTACAGATTAAACACTCAGCTTATTCACTCTATCCTCATGTTACCATCACCCGTGTCTGTGGTAAGGAGATCATTCCTTACAAAGGAGATCAAATCCGTACAGAGTGCCCCAAATGCTCTCTCAGGAAGACTCAACAACAGCAGGAAGATGGCTTTACTTATGTACTCGAATCATCTTACAATGAAGCACAGCATACCATTGACTGCACCCATTACTTACACAGGGTTTGATTCAGAGCAGTCAGCATAGACTTGTGAGTGGGAGATCATGCTTCCCAAATTTCTTAGAGCCCTTTGCTGAAGTGACCAAGAAGGTTAATGAGGGCAGAGCGGTAAACATAGTGTCTATGGATTTCAGTAAGGCCTTTGATAAGGTTCCACATGGCAGGCGTGCTCTAGAAGGTTACATCATGTAGAATACTGGGGGAACTGGCCAATTGGATACATATTGAGTTGATGGTAGGAAGCTTGTTAGACTGGAGGTTGGGTCCATAGCTTTTTGTTATCTATGATTTGGATGAGAATATACAAGGCATGATTAGTAAGACACTAAAATAAATGGCAGCTTGATCAGTGAGGAAGTTTATCAGAAATTCCAGCAGGACCTTAATCAGGTGGGGAAGTGGGCTGAGAAATGACAAATGGAATTTAATATAGAAGTGTGAGGTCTTGCAGTTTGGAATCTCAAATCAAGGTAGGAGTTTCACAGTGAATGGGCGGGCCTTAAGGGGCGTAGTCGGCAGAGACACCTTGGTGTTCAGGTGCACGGTTCCCTGAGAGTGGAGACACAGGTAGGCAGGGCAGTGAAGAAGGCTTTTGACACACTGGCTTTCGTCAGGCAGAATATTGAGTATATAAGTTGGGAATTTATGTTGCAGTTACACAGGACTTTGGTAAGGCCGCATTTGGAGGATTATGTTCAGTTTTGTCAACTTGTTATAGGGAGGATATAATGTAATTAGAAAGAGTGCAGAAGAAATTTACAAGGACGTTGCCAGGACCCAATGGTCCGAGTTATAGGGAGAGGTTGGACAAGCTAGGACCTTTTCTTTAGAGTGTCGGAGACTGAGGGAGTCCCTATAGAGCTGTATAAGATCATGAGGTATATGGATAGGGTGAATGCTCTCAGTCTTTTCCAAAGTTTAGAGAATCGAGTACGAGAGGGGACCAGTTTAAGGTTAAAGGGAAAGGAATAAAAGGGAACCTGAGGGACCAATTTTTTAACTTAAATGGCTGTTACTTGGATGAGCTGCCAGAAGATGTGGCTGAGGGGGAATTATTAACAACATTTCAAAAGAATTTGGATAAATATGTGGATAGGAAAGGACTAGAAGGATATGGGACAACTGCAGGGAAATGGGGTTAGTGTGAATGGACATTTACAAGGTGGAGTCGAACCTCTTTGTTAATTAAAACCAAACACCCAGAAAAGCTCGCCTCACCTCGTAATCTGTTAACATATGAGTGACACAGATCTCCTACATTCCACTATTTAAACAAAAATTAGCAAGTTAGTTTCTTAACTTTAATAGTGAACACTAAACAAAAACTATTCGCAAATACAAGCCCCTCTTTTCTTACCTACTTACTATCTGACTCCAACTCTGTAAAAAATATGCTGTTCCAACAACCCACATATTAAACGTTACAATCTCAAGACCACACAGTCTCTATCTTCCCCGCTGTGTTCACTCTTTCAGCTGCTGATCTCCCTGGGTCATGTTTTATTTAACTGCAAATATGTTTACATGAACATGTGTCTTTGATAGAGAGTGTTTGAGATGGTCAGTTAGCACTCCTGCTCTACAGCAGTTACTCTGCTGTTGGATGGCAGTGACTCTCCCTCTATTTTCAAAATGCTGGATTTATATACTCTCCATGATACAATAATTCTCATAATTTGATTGATTTCCAGGTGTATGAACAATAATATTCAAATTACATTGGCTTCGGATATTCTGAGCATTATTTAAAGTCTTTGATTGCATTTGAATTGCTGTCTAAACAGCAACCAAAACTCAGGCTTCCATTTCCCAGCTAATTGTTACATTTGGAACAGTCTGACCTTTAGCTGGCATCTGTGGCTGTACTTTCGATTCAGCAAAACCCGTCCGTTCTAAAAGTGAACAGACATTGATTAGCTTCCAGGCAGTAACTCACTCCGGGCTATCTGTTATTCTGTATACTAATCTCCTTGAACCCCTCGATTAGATTCCAGGCCGTAACTCACTCTGTGTTATCTGTTATTCTGTATATAATCCACGCTGAACACCTCGATTCGATTCCAGGCTGTAACTCACTCCGGGGTATCTGTTATTCTGCATATAAACCACCCTGAACCCCTCAATTAGATTCCAGGCTGTAACACACCCCAGAATATCTGTATTCTGTATAGAAACCACCCTGAACCCCACGATTAGATTCCAGGCTGTAACTCACTTCGGGCTATCTGTTATTCTGTATATAACCCACCCTGAACACCTCTGTTCGATTCCAGAATGTAACTCACTGCTTGCTATCTGTTATTCTGTATATAACCCACCCTGAACCCCTCGATTCGTTTCGAGGCTGTAACTCATTCTGGGCTATCAGTTATTCTATATATAAACCACCATGAACACCTCGATTCTATTCCAGGCTGTATCTCACTCTGGGCTATCAGTTATTCTATATATAAACCACCATGAACACCTCGATTCGATTCCAGGCTGTAACTCACTCTGGCCTATCTGTTATTCTGTATATAAACCACCCTGAACCCTGCGATTCGATTCCAGGCAGTAATTTCCTGTGAGGGTTGAAAGGGAAGGCTGGTAGTTATTGGGAATGCTGGCTGACTAAAGAAATTGAGTGTTTGGTTCAGAAAAAGAAGGAAGCATATGTCAGGTATAGACAGGATAGATCGAGTGAATCCTTAGAAGAGTATAAAGGAAGTTGGAGTATACTTAAGAGGGAAATCAGGAAGACCAAACGCGGACATGAGATTGCTTTAGCAAATAGAATTAAGGAGATTCCAAAGTGCTTTTACAAATATATTAAGGACAAAGGGTAATTAGGGAGAGAATAGGGCCCCTCTAAGATCAGTAAGGCGGCCTTTGTGTGGAGCCACAGAAAATGGGGGACATTTTAAATGAATATTTTGCATCAGTATTTACTGTGGAAAAGGATATGGAAGATATAGACTGTAGGGAAATCGATGGTGACATCTTGCAAAATGTTGCAGATATACAGAGGAGGAAGTGCTGGATATCTTGAAATGGTTAAAGGTGGATAAGTCCCCAGGACCTGATCAGGTGTACCCGAGAACTCTGTGGGAAGCTAGAGAAGTGATTGCTGGGCCTCTTGCTGAGATATTTATATCATCGATAGTCACAGGTGAGGTGCTGGAAGACTGGAGGTTGGCAAACGTTTTGCCACTGTTTAAGAAGGGTGGTAAAGAGAAGCCAGGGAACTATAGACCAGTGAGCCTGACCTCGGCGGTGGGCAAGTTGTTGGAGGGAATCCTGCGGGACAGGATGTACATGTATTTGGAAAGGCAAGGACTTATTCGGGATAGGCAACATGGCTTTGTGCGTGGGAAATCATGTCTCACAAACTTGATTGTGTGTTTTGAAGAAGTAACAAAGAAGATTGATGAGGGCAGTGCAGTAGATGTGATCCATATGGACTTCAGTAAGGTGTTCGACAAGGTTCCCCATGGGAGACTGATGAGCAAGGTTAGATCTCATGGAATACAGGGAGAGGTAGCCATTTCGATACAGAACTGACTCAAAGGTAGAAGACAGAGGGTGGTGGTGGAGGTTTGTTTTACAGACTGGAGGCCTGTGACCAGGGGATTGCCACAAGGATCACTTTTGGGCCCTCTACTTTTTGTCATATATATAAATGATTTGGATGCGAGCATAAGAGGTACAGTTAGTAAGCTTGGAGATGACACCAAAATTGCAGGTGTAGTGGACAGCGAGGAGGGTTTCCTCAGATTACAACAGGATCTGGACCAGATGGGCCAATGGGCTGAGAAGTGACACTTGGAGTTTAATTCAGATAAATGCGAGGTGCTGCATTTTGGGAAAGCAAATCTTAGCAGGACTTCTACATTTAATGGTAAGGTCCTAGGGTGTGTTGCTGCACAAAGAGACCTTGGAGTGCAGGTTCATAGTTCCTTGAAAGTGGAGTCGCAGGTAGATAGGATAGTGAAGATGGCGTTTTGTATGCTTTCCTTTCTTGGTCAGAATACCAAGTACAGGAGTTGGGAGGTCATGTTGTGGCTATACAGGACATTGGTTAGGTCACTCTTGGAATATTGCATGCAATTCTGGTCTCCTTCCTATCGGAAAGATGTTGTGAAACTTGAAAGGGTTCAGAAAAGATTTACAAGGATGTTGCCAGGGTTGGAGGGTTTGAGCTACAGTGAGAGGCTGAACAGTCTGGGACTGTTTTCCCGGGAGTGTCGGACGCTGAGGGGTGACCTTATCGAGGTTTACCCTGGGATAAGGGAGTCCAGAACTAGAGGGCATAGGTTTAGTTTGAGAGGGGAAAGATATGAAAGAGACCGAAGGGACAACTTTTTCACGCAGAAGGTGGTACGTGTATAGCGTGAGCTGCCAGAGTAAGTGGGGTGGAGGCTGCTACAATTGCAACTTTTAAGAGGAATTTGGATGAGTATATGAATAGGAAGGGTTTGGAGCTGGGTGCTCGCACGTGGAACTAGATTGGATTGGGACATCTGGTCGGCATGGACAAGTTGGAGTGAAGGGTCTGTTTCCATGCTGTACATCTCGATGATTATGTAACTCTATAACTCACTCGGGCTACCTGTTATTCTGCATATAAACCACACTGAAACCCTCGATTAGATTCCAGTCTGTAACACACTCTGGGGTATCTGTTATTGTACACAAAATCATCCCGAATCCCCTTGATAAAATTCCAATCTGTAACTGACTTCCAATTTTAAAGGACTCTGCACATTAGCCACTTCAATCGTTTGATTAGATTCCAGTCTGTATCACACTCCCGGGTATCTGTTAGTTTGTATATTAACCATCCAATCCAAACCCTGTTAAAATTGCCCATAGTGTTCAGGGATGTATAGGTGAGGTGCATTAATCAGGGGTATATGTGGGGAAATGGGTCTGGATGGGTTATTCTTCTGTGGGTCAGTGTGGTCTTGTTGGGCTGAAGGGCTTGATTCCCCACTGTCGGGATTATATGAATCACCCGGAACCCTCTCGATTAGATTCCAACGTGTAACTCACTTCCATCTATGTGTGACTGGCATGTTTCAAAAACACCCCAAAACCTTCAATTCTATTCCACTTCGATAAACACGAGGCGCTGCATTTTGGGAAAGCAAATTTGAGCAGGATTTATACACTTAATGGTCAGGTCTGAGGGAGTGTTGCTGAACAAAAGAGACCTTGAACTGCAGGTTCGTAGCTCTGTGAGAGTAGAGTGGCAGGTGGATAAGATAATGAAGGCAGCATTTGGTATCCTTTCCTTTATTGGTCAGTGTTTTGAATATAGGCATTGAGAGGTCATGTTGTGGCTGGACTGGACATGGGTTAGGCCACTGTTGGAATATGGCGTGCAATTCTGGTCTCCTTCCTATCGGAAGGATGTTGTGAAACTTGGAAGGGTTCAGAAAAGATTTACAAGGAGGTTGCCAGAGTTAGAGGATTTGAGCTACAGGGAGAGGCTGAATAGGCTGGGGCTGTTTTCCCTGGAGCATCAGAGGCTGAGGGATGACCTTATTGAGTTTTATAAAATCATGACGGGCATGGATAGGATAACTAGACAAAGTCTTTTCCTTGGGGTGGGGAGTCCAGAACTAGAGGGCATAGGTTTAGTGTGAGAGGTAATATGAAAGAGACCTAAGGGGCAACTTGTTCACTCAGAGGGTGGTACATGAATGGAATGAACTGTCAGAGGAAGTGGTGGAAGCTGGTGCAATTGCAACATTTAAAATGCAGCTCGATGGGTATATGAATGGGAAGGTTTGGAGGGAGATGGGCTAAGCGTTTGAAAAAGAGTCTAGAGTAGGTTAGGATATCAGGTCGGCATAGACGGGTTGGACCAAAGGTTCTGTTTCCATGCTGTACATCTCTATGACTGTATGACTCCGCGATTTTGTGACTCACTACTTGTTATCTGTTATTCTGTATGTAAACCACCTCAAACCTCTCGATTAGATTCCACTCTGTCCCTCACTCCTGGGTATCTCTTATGCTGTATGTAAACCCTTAACCCCTCTATTAGATTCCAGTCTGGAACTCACTCCTGGGGATCTGTTATTGTATCTATGAAGTGATCCTTGTTGGATGTTAGACCGAAGACAAGATAAACTAAATGGTCAAATGTTACATTGGGAGCAGGAACACAGAAAACTGCTGGTTCATTTCTGTCCTGTTACATATCTCAAAGTTTCAGATTGGGGCTTAATTTCTGTCACAATGGGGAAAGTCTCAAAAGCTGTTTACTGTCCTGCATGAATGCATCATCAGAACATGAATTCTCTGGCAAGATAGGAAATGGAGACAGCTTCTGGAAGGTGTCTGTATCTCTGTGTGTGTGATTCGGTGTGTCTGTGATTCTGTGTGCATGTTCAATGTTTTATATATTTTCAAACTGTATTGATGTTGCCAGTCTCTCTTGCTTTTCCTTATTTATAAACTCAATGTCATCGTTTTGCTGATATAAAATGGTGGCTGTGGACAAATCTAAAATGTCTGCCTGACTGATTTGTGTCAGGAATACTTTCAGCAAGGGAGAGGGGGCAATGTGTCAAAAGCCATTTCCATTCATTGATGCTAGCAGAGATAGGAAATGGAGACAGCTCTTTGAAGGTGGTTAAAATGTAAATCCCAGAACCTTTTTACAGTGAATGCGGAGAGACAATGTGACATTCCAGTAAGGTCTGCCTTACTTTCCAAGCTCCTAATATATTAGAGAAACATAATATACAAAACCTGATAGAGCTCAGCCACTGAATTGTAGATTTGCAGCGTTGGATCAGAATTTTGCCTGGCCAGGCCTCATCCCAAATTGAAGGGTTTCTCAAATCCCACACTGACCTTCTGTGGGTTCAAATTGTGTGCCGTCTACAAATAAAAGAAAATAATGCACCTGCAATTGAACAAAGCTCTTTCTGGAACTTTGTGCATCTCCTGTTTAAGTATCTTTCAACAGGATTGAAGATAAATGAGACAGTGAGAGATAGGTAGCACTATAACCAGAATGGCAGTGCAGTATAAAAGGTATAATAATAATTTCAGTGAAAGGGGAAAACAGAGGAGGAAAGTCCTCAAACAAGGAAAGTTGGGATTCAGTAAAGTTGTGTAGTTTGTGACTGCATTATGTTTATGTGAGTCAAGATTTCAAAGCACTTGGCCAATAGTACACTTTGTGACTCACTCCCAGTTACAATATTTTTCACATAACAAGGTTAACATATCCCTCGATTAGATTCCAGGCTGTAACTAACTCCAGGGTATCTGGTATTCTGTACATAAACCATCTTAAATCCCCCGATTAGTTTCCAATCTGCAACACACTCCAGGCTATCTGTTATTCAGTAAGTAAATCACCCTGAACCCCTCGATTAGGTTCCAACCTGTAACACATTCCAAGCTATCTGTTATTCTGTATATAAACCACCCTGAACCCTGCAATTAGATTCCAGGCTTTAACTTAATGCGGGCTACCTGTTATTCTGTATACAAACCACCCTGAAACCCTCGATTAGATGCTAGGCTAGGCTGTAACTCACTCCGGGGTATCTGTTATTTGTATATAAAGCACACTGAACCCCTCAATTAGATTCCAGATTGTAACTCACTCCGGGGTATCTGGTATTCTGGATATTAACCATCCTGAACCCATTGATTTGATTTCCCTTCCTGACATGTTAAGCTCATGTTCCCAACACAATCTAATCTCAATAATGATCAATGTATCACTGGTCCTCCTATCTAATAGCACTACCATCATGTTAACTTTCTGATGTTTACGTACATGATTACCTGTAGCAGTGAGTCGCAGGTCGACAGTGTGGTGCTGAACACATTTGGCACATTTGCCTTAATCAGTCAGAGCATTGAATATAGGGGTTGTGGTGGTATAGTGCATCTGTACAGGATGTTGGTGAGGCCACTTTAAGAATACTGCGTACAACGCGGTTTTCTGCAGAAATGTCTTACACGTATGTTCCAGGACTGGAGGTTTGAGCTATAGGGAGAGGCTGATTAAATTGAGGTGTTTCCCCCGGAGTGTCAGAGGTAGAGAGGCAGCATTATATAGGTTTATAAAATCATCAGGGACATGGATATTCTGAACAGTCATGTTCTACTCCCAAGGATAGGGGAGTCCAGAACAAGACAGCATAGGTTGGAGGGGAGAGGGCGAATGATTTAGAAGGGACCTGAAGGTAAATATTTCACACAGAGAGTGGTGTGTGTACAGAAAGTGCAGTCAGAGGAAGTGGTGAAGGCGGGTACAATCACAGGAGGAATATTGGCCAAATGCTGGCAAATGGGACTAAATCAGATTTGATATCTGATCGAGTGAACAGATTGGACTAATGGGTCTGTTTCCATTCTGCCTGACTCTCTGATTCTATAAGAAGGATGTTGAATAATTCTGAAAGGACCTTTCAAGTCGGAATTCTCTTCAGTGGAAGGTTATCGTGTCTCTATGTTCACATTGATTGAAAGCTGCGTTAGTTAAATATTTGTTAAAGAAGTGCACAATGGGACGCAGACAGGAAAGTGGGGCTGAGACCACAACCTGATCAGCTACAATTTTAGTGCCTGGTGGAGAAGGCTCAAAGTATCTAATGACCCACTCCTGCTCCTCAGTCCCATGTTTCTGTGTTCCATTCAGCCCCTCAAACCTGCTGGACAGGAACAGTTGGAGGTTACTTACTCTTATAACCTGTTGCACAGAAACACAGGAGACCATTCAGCCCCTCAGTACTGTCCCACGCGGTTTGAAGTGAATTGGGAAATGTAATTGGAAAACCCAGGCTGGGTACAAAACAGGCCCCTCATCTCTCTTCACACAGCTTCCCCTCTCTGCAACTTGTGCTTCATTTGTTGGTCATGTTGTACACCCAGATTCAGTGTGAATACAGCCACCATACCTCACTCAGGGATGGCTCACAAAATCCTCTGGTCTCCCTGTCTGCAACATTCAATAACAGAACATTCATGAAAATAACACCCACTAACCTTCCAATAACAGAATGGGAGAACATCAGAAACAGGGGCATGTTGTTCACTCCCCAAGCCTGCCTTGTCCTTCTTTAAGATCAGCCATTCGTGTTGATTGGGGTCGCATTTTGCAGCCGTAAAGGTTTATAAAATCAAAATGGCCATAGATAGGGTGAGTAGTCAGGGGTTTTTCCCCAGGTTAAAACTAGAGGGCTTTGGTGGAAAGTGAGAGGGGAAAGATTTTGAGGAGGCCTAAAGGGCACCATTTCACACAGAGGGTGGTGTGTGTATGGAATGAGCTGCCAGAGGAAGTGGTAGAGGCTGGTACAACTACAGCATCTGGGTACTGAGAGACCTGGCGAGCTTTTCCAGCAATTTCTGTATTTCTTTAAAACAATGCATTCAGTTTAACACAGGTATTCTGAATAAGTTAAACATTTTTATTTTTTAATGACGCAGGGACATATAAATATATCTTCAAATTGACCGAGACCATTTTCTGCGAAGGGCATGACTCTGTGTGTGACAGCAGCAATGATGCACCTACATGGAACAGGGAATGTGATGGAGACATAGTTTGGACAATGTACAAGGAGACCTCACATGGTCCAGTTTGGGAGAGGATGACATTACTGTGTGATTCAACTCAGAGAGGGAGACAATGTAATCTGCCTGAGAAGGAATGGTCTATTGCACTCTCTCTCCTTCATTGTTCCTCATCACAGCAATGTGTGCGAGCTAAAAAAAACCCTCTACAGTCATCGTTACCGTTCTTATTTTTATGGAATCCCTGCAGTGTGGAAACATGCCCTTCGACCCAGCAAGTCCATACCAACCTTCCGAACCCATTCCCCTATATTTACCTCTGACTATTGCACATAACCTCGAAATCCCTGAACACTACGGACAATTTAGCATGACCAATCCACCGAACCTACACAGTTTGTGGTCGGAAACTGGATCACCCATTAGAAGCTCACACAGACAAGGGGAGAATGTGCAAACTCCACACAGATAGTCACGCAAGGCTGGATTCGCCCCCAAGTCCCTGGTGCTGTGAGGCAGCAGTGCTCACCACTGTACTATCCTTTGGATGATCCCGAACCAGAATTCACTGGAATCTCCTCACTGCCTAAAGCAAAGGGAATTCAGCCAAATCTAAACTCTCCCAGGATGAAATCCCATTGCTAGCAGCTGTGTGAGTACAATATCTTCAGAAGCAGAATAACGTTTTGGACAATCTCACAATTTTTCCTTTGTCACGAGTTTCAATAATATCTGGACCAAGTTATTTCAAGTTAAAATTGCAGAGATTTTGTGTGTGTGTGTGTGTGTGTGTGTGTGTGTGTGTGTGTCAGCATTTTTAGAAAGGGAAATATTGATTGTATAATTGCAATGCACAAACAGTTTGCTATTCATCTTTCCATCATAGTTTGAGTAACATTACTCTAGATCATAAACATGTTGTTTTAGCAGATTAAAGAAACTAGCCTGACTTGTTCCTAAAACTGACCCTGACCCAGTCTGAGACCGATATCATCGGCCATATCACCAACCTGGTCACATTTAACATTTGTTTTGAGCAGTGGAGGAGTGGGACTAGAAAAGGAAACAGTGACCCAAAAAGCTGGGGAACTATAGACGGGTGAGCCTGATGTCAGTGGTGGGTAAGTTGTTGGAGGGGATTCTGAGGGACAGGATTTACATACATTTGGGAAGGCAAGGGCTGATCGGAGTAGACAACGAAGCTTTCTGCATGGGAAATCATGTCTCATTAAAATGGTTGCGTTTTTTGAGGCGGTGACAAAGACGATTGATGAAGGCAATTTGGTAGACATTGTCTATATAGACTTTAGCAATGTGTTCATTTAAAGAACAAAGACCAAAGAAAATTTACAGCCCAGGAACAGGCACTTTGCCCTCCAAGCCTGAGCCGATCCAAATGTTCTGTCTAAACCTGTCGCCCAATTCCTAACCATCTGTATCCCTCTGCTCCCCACCTACTCATGCATCTGTCCAGATGCATCTTAAATGAATCGACCGTGCCTGCCTCGACCACCTCTGCTGGCAACGTGTTCCAAATGCCCACCACCCTCTGCGTGAAGTACTTACCGCGTGTATCCCCCTTAAACTTTCCACCTCTCACGTTGAAAGCACGACCTCTCGTTATTGAATCCTTCACCCTGGGAAAAAGCTTGTCTCTATCCACCCTGGCTATACCCTTCATGATTTTGGAAACCTCAATCAGGTCCCCCTTCAATCTCCTTCTATCTAGTGAAAATAAACCTAACCTACTCAGCCTTCCTTCACAGCTAGTATTTCATCCTGATTGGTAGACAGATTAGTAAGTTTCAGTCACATAAGATAGTCACAAATGGCGTGAAGGAAGAGGGATATTTTTCAGCCTGGAGGCTTGTGACCAGCAGTGTGCTGCAAGTATCAGTACTGAGTTCACTGCATATCATCATTTATGTAAAGGATTTAGATGTGAATATTGGGGCAATAGTTAGTACGTTTACAGATGACATCAGAAAGGTGGTGTAGTCGATTATCACAGAGTACAACAAGACCACAATTAGATGAGACAAAGGGTCAAGGAGTAACAGATGAAGTTTAATTTAGATAAATATGAAGCTTTGCATTTTGGGAAGGCAAATCAGGGCAGATATTATATACTTCATGGTCAGGTCCTGGGGCATGTTGTGAAACAAAGGGGCATAGGGCTGCAGGTTCATTGTTCCTTGAACGTGGAGTTGCAGGTAGACAGAGTGGTGCAGAACACATTTGGCACATTTGCCTTAATCAGTCAGAGCATTGAGTATAGGAGTTGTGGTGGTATGTTGCATCTGTACAGGATGTTGGTGAGGTCACTTTAAGAATACTGCATACAACTCGGTTTTCTGCAGAAATGACTTACAGGAATGTTCCAGGACTGGAGGCTTGAGCTAAAGGGAGAGGCTGGTTAGGTTGAGGTGTTTCCCCCTGGAGTGTCAGAGGCTTAGGGGTGACATGATAGAGGTTTATAAAACCATCAGGTGCATGGATATTCTGAACAGCCACGTTCTGCTCTCCAGGATTGGGGAGTCCAGAACAAGAGGGCAGAGGTTGAAGGTGAGAGGGCGAATAATTTAGAAGGGACCTGAAGGTAAATGTTTCACACAGAGAGTGGTGTGTGTACAGAAAGTGCTGTCAGAGGAAGTAGTGAAGGTGGTTACAATCGCACATTTAAAAAGTATCTGAAAGAAGAGGGATATTTACCAAATGCTGGCAAATGGGACTGGATCGGATTTGATATCTGATCGGAGTGAACAGATTGGACTAACTGGTCTGTTTCCATTCTGCATGACTCTCTGATTCTATAAGAGGGATGATGAAAAATTCTGTAAGGTCCTTTCAAGTCGTACTTCTCTTCTCTGGAAGTTTATCATGCCTCTATGTTTACATTGATTGAAAGCTGCATTAGTGAAATATTTGACAAAGAAGTGAGTCACGGATAATGGGATACAGACAGGAAAGTGGAGCTGAGGCCCCAATCTGATCAGCCAGAATCTTACTGCCTGGTGGAGAAGGCTCAAAGTATGTAATGACCCACTCCTGCTCCTCAGTCCAATGTTCCTGTGTTCCATTCAGCCCCTCAAACCTGCTAGACAGGAACAGTTGGAGGCCACTTGCTCCTATAACCTGTTGCACAGAAACAGAGGAGACCATTCAGTCCCTGAAGACTGTCCCACATGCTTTGAGGTGATTTGGGAAATGTAATTGGAAAATCCAGGCTGGGTATGAAAGAGGCCCCTCATCTTTCTTTAGAAAGCTTCCCCTATCTGCAGCTTGAGCTCCATTTGTTGATCATGTTGTAGACCCAGATTCACTGTGAATACAGCCCACATACCTCACCCAGAGATGGCTCACAAAATCACCTGGTCTCCCTGACTGCATTATGCAATACCAGAACATTCATAAAAATAACACTCACTAACTTTCCAATAACAGAATGTGAGAGCATCAGAAACAGCGGCATGTCGTTCACTCCCCAAACTTGCCTTGCCCTTCACGAAGATCATGGCTGATCTGCTTCTGGCCTCAAATCCTCTTTCATACCCAATTCTTCATATCCCTCACCTCTCTGACAGGTCAATATCCATCTACCTCCTCTTCAAATACTTTCAGTCTTCTCGCTCCCCGAACACTCTTGAGAAGAGAAATCCTGACATTCAATCCCACCTGTTTGAAGAAAACACTTGCTGCTCCTATATCATGGTTTATTGATATGAACAAAAGAGGTTGAGACAAGGTTGCCGGTAAAAATGACTGGCCCTGATATCAAGACAGTGATTGACTTCTGTTGACATCAAGGAGCTGAACTTAATGGGAATCAGAGTAACCTCTCCAGTGTTTGGGGTCAAACCTGGCACAAAGGAAGATGTTCACCATCTCAGTCCTGGGTCACCTCTGTGGGAGATCCTCAGGGTAGCTTCCTCTTCACAAACATCTTCAGCTGCTTCATCAATGTCTCCCCGCCCCCACCTTCCCCACCATAAGATCAGAAGTGGGGATGGTCACTGAAGATTCCACAATGTTCAGAACGTTTTGTCCCCCATCAGCTCCTGAACTGGTCTGTGTCCATGTGCAACAAGACCCAGACTCCATTCAGGCGTGTGCTATTAAAGTATCAGTAACAATCATGTAACAGCACTGCCTGACACTGCACATTGCCACAGTAAAACAAGAGTTCATTCAGCACCTCACACTGGTTTCACAGGAATATGAGGAAGCCATTCAGCCCATTGACATTATTGGAGAAGAACAGGGACAGCCCATTCAGTGCCTCCAGCTTATTACTCAGGAAGAGAAGGAGTCTAGTGTGATGGACCACACCAGAGCCCCTCGAAAATATTTGACGGCAACATCCTAGACCTTTATGTTTTCTTAATTTAAAGGAAATGAAAAGTATCTGTTACAGATGCAATGTGACTGGTCAAGCTCCTCGGTGTGAAGCAAAATACCATCCATTTCAACATGAAAGAAGAAATAACACCACAGAAAGAGGAATTTAGAATAACGTAATTCTATTGGATAGTTTAACAGAATAATAGATCTAGGAACTATTACTAATGAACTGTTCCAATATAGGGAAATCCCACAAACACAGCCCTTGGCAAAAAGAAATATTCAGACACAGAATGTCACAAATATTTATCCAATCCAGGAATTAAAAACAGCATCAAGAGAAAATTCAGAGAGAGTAGCAGCCAGGAGACATTTACTGAAGCTTCCAACTCTATGGAGACCCCAATAGTTTCTGATGTTACTGAGAAACCAAAACCCAGTGATCCTAATCTGTGAGAGCTGGCCACACCCATTCAGGCTGCATTAAAATAAACCTAAGACCTCCCTCGCTGTTACTCAAGTGGTCTTAACTAACCAGCTTCGTAACGATCGTTCAATCTCTCTTAAAGGAAACCCGGACAAAATAACCTCTTAAAGCTGCAGCACCATCACACTTGTCAGTACATCGAGCTGTCAAACAGGAACCAGGGATAACCCAGTCAGGCCTTTGGCCCTGCCCAATTGGACAAGGAAGAAGCCAGTCAGTCCCTTGAGTCACTTATACAGGAACAGCAGGAGGCCATTCCCACCTCAATACACTTACACGGGGGCAGAATGAGGAAATTGATTCTGATTCCTGATGAATTTCTTATGCCCAATACGTCGATTCTCCTGCTTCAAGGATGCTGTCTGACCCGCTGTGCTTTTCCAGCAATCGACTCTCTTCTCTGATCTCCAGCATCGGCAGTCTTAAGTGTTTCCTGAATGATGCTCTAACATGATGAACAAGTGGAGCAGAGGCTGCACTGACAGAGTGCTCCACGATGTTCCTCTTGGCTCTGTTGCTTATGATACACACGTGGGACTTTAACGTGGTTTTCAAGAGGTGAGCAGGGAAGCCATATGTCTTGTGCGAAGTCTCAAGAAGGCATCTTTCATCTCTGAGAAGGCAGTCTGGTGTTCTCTATGTAGGGTGGAAGCTGGTGGGAATGTCTACCTGTTTCAGATGGAAGGTATTGTGGCTGCTGTTGGGGATTGTGAGCAATCTGACGTTCAGTACAGGGTTCACACGCCGACTGCACAATAACGTGGGGAGAGTTAATTTAGGCATATAAACTATTAGAAAGGTCACGTTAGACTGATGAATTGACTCTCTAAGATCAAATAATGCTGATCTTGTTCATGTTGACCTTGTCTAGTGCATGTCCTGTTCAGTGTAACCTGTATGCCTTACTCTGTCCAAGTCTATTTCCACCCTATGATCTGTCTGGCCATGCTTACTATGATCTTCCTCCACTGCTCATAAACAAAGTGTTTCCCTGTACTGAGGTACACGTGACAATAAATCAAACCAATCAATCCTGGGTAAAGTATGGAATTTCTCTCCCTGTCAATGTCTCTTTTGGAAATAAGTGATCGCTGCCACTCCTCGTGTTTCAGCATCACCATTTCTTCGTCTCTCACAGCTCTTCAGATTAAACATTCAGCTTCTTCACTCTATCCTCATGTTACCATCACCCGTGTCTGTGGTAAAGAGATCATTCCTTACAAAGGAGATCAAATCTGTAGAGAGTGCCCCAAATGCTCTCTCAGCAAGGCTCTACAACAGCAGGAAGATGGCTTTACTTATGTACTCTGATCATCTTACAATGAAGGGCAGCGTACCATTGACTGCACCCATTACTTACACAGGGTTTGATTCGGAGCAGTCAGCATAGACTTGTGAGTGGGAGATCATGCATCCCAAATTTCTTAGAGTCCTTTGGTGAAGTGACCAAGAAGGTTAATGAGGGCAGAGCGGTAAATGTAGTCTCTTTGGATTTCAGTATGGCCTATGATAAGTTTCCACATGGCAGGCTGCTCAGGAAGGTTCAATCACGTAGAATACTGGGGGAACTGGCCAATTAGATACACAGTTGGGTTGATGGTAGGAAGCTTGTTAGACTGGAGTTTGGGTCCATAGCTTTTTGTTATCTCTGATTTGGATGAGAATATACAAGGCATGATTAGTAAGTTTGCAGATGACACTAAAATAAATGGCAGCATGATCAGTGAGGACATTTATCAGAAATTGCAGCAGGACCTTAATCAGGTGGGGAAGTGGGCTGAGAAATGGCAAATGGAATTTAATATAGAAGTGTGAGGTCTTGCAGTTTTAATCTCAAATCAAGGTAGGAGTTTCACAGTGAATGGGCGGGCCTTAAGGGGTGTAGTGGGCAGAGAGACCTTGGAATTCAGGTGCACGGTTCACTGAGAGTGGAGTCACAGGTAGACAGGGCAGTGAAGAAGGCTTTTGACACACTGGCCTTCGTCAGGCAGGACATTGAGTATACAAGTTGGGAATTTATGTTGCAGTTACGCAGGTCTTTGGTAAGGCCGCACTTGGAGGATTGTGTTCAGTTTTGTCAACTTGTTATAGGGGGGATATAATGTAATTAGAAAGAGTGCAGAAGAAATTTACAAAGACATTGCCAGGACCCAATGGTCCGAGTTATAGGGAGAGGTTGGACAAGCTTTGACCTTTTCTTTAGAGTGTAGGAGAATGAGGGAGTCCTTATAGAGCTGTATAAGATCATGAGGGATATGGATAGGGTGAATGCTCTCAGTCTTTTCCAAAGTTTAGAGAATCGAGGAGGAATGGGGATCAGTTTCAGGTTAAAGGGAAAGGAATAAAAGGGAACCTGAGGGACCATTTATTTACATAAATGGCTGGTACTTGGATGAGCTGCCAGAAGATGTGCCTGAGGGGGATGCATTAACAACGTTTCAAAAGCATTTGGATAAATATGTCGATAGGAAAGGATTAGAAGGATATGGGACAACTGCAGGGAAATGGGGTTAGTATGAATGTACATTTCCAAGGTGGAGTCGAACCTCTTTGTTAATTAAAACCAAACACCCAGAAAAGCTCGCCTCACCTCGTAATCTGTTAACATATGAGTGATACAGATCTCCTACATTCCACTATTTAAACAAAAAATGGCAAGTTAGTTTCTTAACTTTAATAGTGAACACTAAACAAAAACTATTCGCAAATACAAGCCCCTCTTTTCTTTGCTACTTACTATCTGACTCCAACTCTGTAAAAAATATACTGTTCCAACAACCCACATATTAAACGTTACAATCTCAAGACCACACAGTCTCTATCTTCCCCGCTGTCTGCACTCTTTCAGCTGCTGATCTCCCTGGGTCATTTTTTTTTTAACTGCAAGTATGTTTTACATGAACATGTGTCTTTGATGGAGAGTGTTTGAGATGGTCAGTTAGCACTCCTGCTCTACAGCAGTTACTCTGCTGTTGGATGGCAGCAGCTCTCCCTCCAGTGTTCAAATGCTGGATTTATTTACTTCCAATGATACAATAATTCTCATAATTTGATTGATTTCCAGGTGTACGAACAATAATATTCAAATTCCATTGGCATCGGATATTCTGAGCATTATTTAAACTCTTTGATTGCATTTCAATTGCTGTCAAAAAAACAACCAAAACTCAGGCTTCCATTTCCCATCTAATTGTTACATTTGGAACAGTCTGACCTTTAGCTGGCATCTGTGGCTGTACTTTCGATTCAGCAAAACCCATCCTATCTTAAAGTGAACAGACATTGATTAGCTTCCAGACAGTAACTCACTCCGCGCTATCTGTTATTCTGTATACTAACCTCCTTGAACCCCTCAATTACATTCCAGGCTGTAACACACCCCAGAATATCTGTTATTCTGGATATAAACCACCCTGAACCCCTCAATTAGATTCCAGGCTGTAACTTCCTATCAGGGTTGAAAGGGAAGGCTGGTAGTTATTGGGAATGCTGGCTGACTAAAGAAATTGAGGGTTTCGTTCAGAAAAAGAAGGAAGCATATGTCAGGTATAGACAGGATCGATCGAGTGAATCCTTAGAAGAGTAGAAAGGAAGTAGGAGTATACTTAAGAGGGAAATCAGGAGGGCAAAACGCGGACATGAGATAGCTTTGGAAAATAGAATTAAGGAGATTCCAAAGTGTTTTTACAAATATATTAAGACCAAAGTGTAACTAGGGAGAGAATAGGGCCCCTCTAAGATCAGTAAGGCGGCCTTTGTGTGGAGCCACAATAAATGGGAGAGATATTAAATGAATATTTTGCATCAGTATTTACTGTGGAAAAGGATATGGAAGATATAGACTGCAGGGAAATCGATGGTGACATCTTGCAAAATGTTGCAGATATACAGAGGAGAAAGTGCTGGATTTCTTGAAATGGTAAAAGGTGGATAAATCCCCAGGACCTGATAAGGTGTACCTGAGAACTCTGTGGGAAGCTAGAGAAGTGATTGCTGGGCCTCTTGCTGAGATATTTGTATCATCGATTGTCACAGGTGAGATGCTGGAAGACTGGAGGTTGGCAAACGTGGTGCCAATGATTAAGAAGGGCGGTAAAGACAAGCCAGGGAACTATAAACCAGTGAGCCTGACCTCGGCAGTGGGGAAGTTTTTGGAGGGAATCCTGAGGGACAGGATGTACATGAATTTGGAAAGGCAAGGACTGATGCGGGATAGTTAACATGGCTTTGTGCGTGGGAAATCATGTCTCACAAACTTGATTGAGTTTTTTGAAGAAGTAAAAAAGAAGATTGATAAGGGCAAAGCAGTAGCAGTAGATGTGATCCATAGGAACTTCAGTAAGGCATTCGACAAGGTTCCCCAAGGCAGACTGATTAGCAAGGTTAGATGTCATGGAATACAGGGCGAAGTCGCCATTTACATACAGAACTGGCTCAAAGGTAGAAGACAGAGGGTGGTGGTGGAGGGTTGTTTTTCAGACTGGAGGCCTATGACCAGTGAAGTGCCACAAGGATCAGTGTTGGGCCCTCTACTTTTTGTCATTTACATAAATGATTTGGATGCGAGCATAAGAGGTACAGTTAGTAAGTTTACAGATGACACCAAAATTGCAGGTGTAGTGGACATCGAAGAGGGTTTCCTCAGATTACAACAGGATCTCGACCAGATGGGCCAATGGGCTGAGAAGTGACAGATGGAGTTTAATTCAGATAAATGCGAGGTACTGCATTTTGGGAAAGCAAATCTTAGCAGGACTTATACACTTAATGGTAAGGTCCTAGGGAGTGTTGCTGAACAGAGAGACCTTGGAGTGCAGGTTCATAGCTCCTTGAAAGTGGAGTCGCAGGTAGATAGGATAGTGAAGAAGGCGTTTTGTATGCTTTCCTTTATTGGTCAGAGTACCGATTACAGGAGTTAGGAGGTCATGTTGCAGCTGTACAGGACATTGGTTAGGTCACTCTTGGAGTATTGCGTGCAATTCTGGTCTCCTTCCTGTCGGAAAGATGTTGTGAAACTTGAAAGGGTTCAGAAATGATTTACAAGGATGTTGCCAGCGTTGGAGGATTGGAGCTACAGGGACAGGCTGAACAGTCTGGGGCTGTTTTCCCTGGAGTGTCGGAGGCTGAGGGGTGAACTTATCGAGGTTTACCCTGGGGTAAGGGAGTCCAGAACCACAGGGCATAAGTTTAGTTTGAGAGGGGAAAGATATGAAAGAGTCCTAAGGGACAACGTTTTCACGCAGAAGGTGGTACGTGTATGGAGTGAGCTGCTAGAGGAAGTGGTGGAGGCTGGTACAATTGCAACATTTAAGACGAATTTGGATGAGTATATGAATAAGAAGGGTTTGGAGGGACATGGGCCAGGTGCTGCCAGGTGGGACTAGATTGGGTTGGGATATCTGGTCGGCATTGACAGGTTGGACCTAAGGGTTTGTTTCCATGCTGTACATCTCGATGATTCTATGACTCTATAACTCACTCCGGGCGACCTGTTATTCTGCATATAAACCACCCTGAAACCCTCGATTAGATTCCAGTTTGTAATTCACTCTGGGGTATCTGTTATTGTACACATAATCGTCCTGAATCCCTTCATAAAATTCCAATCTGTAACTGACTTCCAATTTTAAGGGACTCTGTACATTAGCCACTTCAATCGTTTGATTAGATTCCAGTCTGTATCATACTCCTGAGTATCTGTTATTCTGTATATTAACCATCCAATCCAAACTCTGCCAAATTTGTCCACAGTGTTCAGGGATGTGTAGCTGAGGTGCATTAGTCAGGGGTAAATGTGGGGAAGTGGATCTGGATGGGTTATTCTTCTGTGGATCAGTGTGGTCTTGTTGGGCTGAAGGGCTTGTTTCCCCACTGTCGGGATTATATGAATCACCCGGAACCCTCTCTATTAGATTCCAACGTGTAACTCACTTCCATGTACATGTGACTGGCATGTTTCAAAAACACCCCAAAACCTTCAATTGTATTCCACTTCGATAAACACAAGGCGCTGCATTTTGAGAAAGCAAATTTGAGCAGGACTTATATCTTAATGGTCAAGTCCGAGGGAGAGTTGCTGAACCAAGAGACTTTGAAGTGCAGGTTCGTAGCTCCGTGAGAGTAGAGTGGCAGGTGGATAAGATAATGAAGGCAGCGTTTGGTATGCTTTCCTTTATTGGTCAGTGTTTTGAGTATAGACATTGAGAGGTCATGTTGTGGCTGGACTGGACATGGGTTAGGCCACTGTTGGAATATGGCATGCAATTCAGGTCTCCTTCCTATCGGAAGGATGTTGTGAAACTTGGAAGAGTTCATAAAAGATTTACAAGGAGGATGCCAGGGTTAGAGGATTTGAGCCACAGGGAGAGGCTGTATAGGCTGGGGCTGTTTTCCCTGGAGTGTCGGAGGCTGAGGGGTGACCTTATCAAGGTTTATAAAATCATGACGGGCATGGATAGGATAAATAGACAAAGTATTTTCCTTGGAGTGGGGAGTAAAGAACTAAAGGGTTTAGTGTGAGAGGTAATATGAAAGAGTCCTAAGGGGCAACTTGTTCACTCAGAGGGTGGTACATGAATGGAATGAACTGTCAGAGGAAGTGGTGGGGGCTGGTATAATTGCAACATTTAAAATGCAGTTCGATGGGTATATGAATGGGAAGATTTGGAGGGAGATGGGCCAAGTGCTTGAAAAAGAGACTAGAGTCGGTTAGGATATCTGGTCGGCATGGTCGGGTTGGACCAAAGGGCCTGTTTCCATGCTGTACATCTCTATGACTGTATGACTCCGTGATTTTGTGACTCATTCCTTGTTATCTGTTGTTCTGTATGTAAACCACCCGGAACCCCTCGATTAGATCCCAGTCTGTAACTCACTCCTGGGTATCTCTTCTGCTGTGTGTAAACCCTAAACGCCTCAATTAGATTCCAGTCTGGAACTCACTCCTGGGGATCTGTTATTGGATCTGTGAAGTGATCCTTGTTGGATGTTAGGCCGAAGACAAGATAAACTAAATGGTCAAATGTTACATTGAGAGCAAGAACACAGAAAGCTCCTGGTTCATTTCTGTCCTGTTACATATCTCCAAGTTTCAAATTGGGGCTGAACTTCTGTCACAATGGGGAAAGTCTCAAAAGCTGTTTACTGTCCTGCATGAATGCAACATCATAACATAAATTCTCTTGCAAGATAGGAAATGGAGACAGCTCCTGGAAGGTGTCTGTATCTCTGTGTGTGTGATTCGGTGTGTCTGTGCATGTCTGTTTGTGTGTGATTCTGTGTGCGTATTCAATGGTTTATATATTTTCAAACTGCATTGATATTGCCAGTCTCTCCTGCTTTTCCTAATTTATACACACTCAATAGACAATAGACAAAGACAATAGGTGCAAGAGTAGGCCATTCAGCCCTTAGAGTCTGCACCGCTATTCAATATGATCATGGCTGATCATTCCTAATCAGTATCCTGTTCCTGCCTTATCTCCATAACCCTTGATTCCACTATCTTTGAGAGCTCTATCCAACTCTTTCTTAAATAAATCCAAAGACTGGGCTTCAACTGCCCTCTGGGGCAGAGCATTCCGCACAGCCACCACTCTCTGGGTGAAGAAGTTTCTCCTCATCTCTGTCCTAAATGGTCTACCCCGTATTTTTAAGCTGTGTCCTCTGGTTCGGCACTCACCCCTCAGCGGAAGCATGTTTCCTGCTGCCAGAATGTCCAATCCTTTCATCTTATACGTCTCAATCCGATCCCCTCTCAGTCTTCTAAACTCAAGGGTATACAAGCCCAGTCGCTTCAGTCTTTCAGTGTAAGGTAATCCCACCATCCCAGGAATTCACCTCGTGAACCTACGGTGCACTCCCTCAATAGCCAGAATGTCTTTCCTCAAATTTGGAGATCAGAACTGCACACAGTAGTCGTGTAGTTTTACTGATATAAAATGGTGGCTGTGGACAAATCTAAAACGTTTGCCTGACCGATTTGTGTCAGGAATACATTCAGCAAGGGAGAGGGGGGCAACGTGTCAAAAGCCATTTCCATTCATTGATGCCAGCAGAGATAGGAAATGGAGACAGCTCTTTGAAGTTGAATAAAATGCAAATCCCAGAACCTTTTTACAGTGAATGCGGAGAGACAATGTGACATTCCAGTAAGGTCTGCCTTACTTTCCAAGCTCCTAATATATGAGAGAGACATACTATACAAAACCTGATAAAACTCAGCCACTGAATTGTAGATTTGCAGCGTTGAATCAGAATCCTGCCTGGCTAGGCCTCATCCCAAATTGAAGGGTTGCTCAAATTCCACACTGACCTTCTGTGGGATCAAATTGTGTGTTATCTACAAATAAAAGAAAATAATGCACCTGCAATTGAACAAAGCTTTTCTGGAACTTTGTGTCTCTGTTGGTTTAAGTATCTTTCAACAGGATTGAATATAAATGAGACAGTGAGAGATAGGTAGCACTATAACCAGAATGTGCAGTGCAGTATAAAAGGTATATTAATACTTTCAGTGTAAGGGGAAAACAGAGGAGGATAGTCCTCAAACAAGGAAAATTGGGAGTCAGTAAAGTTGTGTAGTTTGTGACTGCATTATGTTTATTTGAGTCAAGATTTGAAACCACTTGGCCAATAGTACACTTTATGACTCACTCCCAGTTACAAGTTATTTCACGTAAAAAGGTTAACATATCCCTCGATTAGATTCCAGGCTGTAACTCCCTCCGGGCTATCTGTTATTCTGTATCTAAAACTCCCTGAACTCCTCGATTAGATTCCAGGCTGTAACTCACTCCGGGCTATCTGTTATTCTGTACATAAACCATCCTAAATCCCTCGATTAGTTTCCAATCTGTAACACACTCCAGGCTATCTGTTATTCCGTATATAAACCACCCTGAACTCCTCGATTAGATTCCAGACTGTAACTCACTCCATGGCATCTGTTATTCTGTACATAAACCATCCTAAACCACTCGATTAGGTTCCAACCTGTAACACATTCCAGGCTACCTGTTATTCTGTTTATGAACAACCCTGAACCCCTCAATTGGATTCCAGGCTGTAACTCACTCTGGGCTATCTGTTATTCTGTATATAAACCACCCTGAACCCTGCAATTAGATTCCAGATTGTAACTCACTGCGGGCTACCTGTTATTCTCTATATAAACCACCCTGAATCCCTTGATTAGATTCCAGATTGTAACTCAATCCGGGGTATCTGTTATTCGTATATAAACCACCCTGAACCCCTTGATTAGATTCCAGATTGTAACTCGCTCCGGGGTATCTGGTATTCTGTATATTAACCACCCTGAACCCCTCGATTCGATTCCAGTCTGTAACTCACTCCGGGCTATCTGTTATTTTGTAGATTAATCACCCTGAACCCATTGATTTGATTTCACTTCCTGACATGTTAAGCTCATGTTTCCAACACAATCTAATCTCAATAATGATTAATGTATCACTGGTCCTCCTATCTGCTGGCACTACCATCATGTTAACTTTCTAATGTTTACGTACATGATTACCTGTAGCAGTGAGTCGCAGGTAGACAGGGTGGTGCTGAACACATTTGGCACATTTGCCTTAATCAGTCAGAGCATTGAGTATAGGAGTTGTGGTGGCATATTGCATCTATACAGGATGTTGGTGAGGCCACTTTAAGAATACTGCGTACAACTCGGTTTTCTGCAGAAATGACTTACACGGATGTTCCAGGACTGGAGGTTTGAGCTTTAGGGAGAGGCTAATTACGTTGAGGTGCTTCCCCCTGGAGTGTGAGAGGTTGAGAGGCAACATTATAGAGGTTTATAAAATCATCAGGGACATGGATATTCTGAACAGCCATGTTCTACTCCCAAGGATAGGGGAGTCCAGAACAAGACAGCAGAGGTTGGAGGGGAGAGGGCGAATGATTTAGAAGGGACGAGAAGGTAAATATTTCACACAGAGAGTGGTGTGTGGACAGAAAGTGCAGTCAGAGGAAGTGGTCAAGGCGGGTACAATCACAGGAGGAATATTGGCCAAATGCTGGCAAATGGGACTAAATCAGATTTGATATCTGATCGGAGTGAACAGATTGGACTAATGGGTCTGTTTCCATTCTGCATGACTATCTGATTCTATAAGAGGGATGATGAATAATTCTGAAAGGACTTTTCAAGTCGGAATTCTCTTCAGTGGAAGGTTATCGTGTCTCTATGTTCACATTGATTGAAAGCTGCGTTAGTTAAATATTTGACAAAGAAGTGCACAATGGGACGCAGACAGGAGAGTGGGGCTGAGACCACAACCTGATCAGCTACAATTTTAGTGCCTGGTGGAGAAGGCTCAAAGTATCTAATGACCCACTCCTGCTCCTCAGTCCCATGTTCCTGTGTTCCATTCAGCCCCTCAAACCCGCTAGACAGGAGCAGTTGGAGGTTACTTACTCCTATAACCTGTTGCACAGAAACACAGGAGACATTTCAGCCCCTCAGTACTGTCCCACACGGTTTGAAGTGAATTGGGAAATGTAATTGGAAAACTCAGGCTGGTATGAAAGAGGCCCCTCATCTCTCTTCACAGAGCTTCCCTTCTCTGCAACTTGTGCTTTATTTGTTGGTCATGTTGTACACTCAGATTCAATGTGAATACAGCCCCCATACCTCACTCAGGGATGGCTCACAAAATCCTCTGGTCGTCCCTGTCTGCAACATTCAATAACAGAACATTCATGAAAATAACACCCACTAACTTTCCAATAACAGAATCGGAGAACATCAGAAACAGGGTCATGTTGTTCACTCCCCAAGCCTGCCTTGCCCTTCTTTAAGATCATGACTGATCTGCTCCTGGTCTCAAATCTTCTTTCCTATCCAATTCTTCATCGCCCTCAACTCTCTGACAGGTCAATTTCCATCTATCTCCTCTTCAAATACGTTCCGTCATCTAGCTTCCCGAACACTCTTGAGAAGAGTGATCCTGACATTCAATATCACCTGTTTGAAGAAAACACTTGCTGCTCCTATATCATGGCCTATTGACGTGAACAAAAGAGGTTGCGTCAAGCGTTCAGATAAAAATGACTGGTCCCGATATCAAGGCAGTGGTTGACTTCTGTTGACATAAAGGAGCTTAACAAAACTGAACTTAATGGGAATCAGAGTAACCTCTCCAGTGTTTGGGGTCAAACATGGCACAAAGGAAGATGTTCATCATCTCAGTCCTGGGTCACCTCTGTGGGAGATCCTCAGGGTAGCTTCCTCTTCACAAACACCTTCAGCTGCTTCATCAATGTCTCCCCACCCTGAACCTCCCCACCATAAGATCAGAAGTGGGGATGATCACTGAAGGTTCCACAATGTTCAGAACATTTTGTCCCCCGTCAGCTCCTGAACTGGTCTTTGTCCGTGTGTAGCAGGATTCAGACTCCATTGAGACTTGTGCTGTTAAAGTGTCCGTAACATTCATGTAACAGCACTGGCGGGCACTGCACATTGCCACAGTAAAACAAGACTTCATTCAGCACCTCAGGCTGGTTTCACAGGAATATGAGGAAGTCATTCAGCCCATTGACACTATTGGAGAAGAACAGGGACAGCCCATTTAGTGCCTCCAGCCTATTACTCAGGAAGAGAAGGAGTCTAGTGTGATGGAGCTCACCAGAGCCCCTCGAAAATATTTGAAGTCAGTAGCCTAGATTCTAATGTTTTCTTATTTTAAAGGAAATGTAAAGTGTCTGTTCCAGATGCAATGTGACTGGTCAGACTCCTCGGTGTGAAGATAAACACCATCTTCTTAAACATGAAAGATAAAATGAAACCAAAGAAAGAGGAATTTAGAATAACGTAATTTTATTGGACAAGTTAACAGAATAATAGATCTAGGAACTATTACTAATGAATTGTTCCAATATAGGGAAATCCAATAAACACAGCCCTTGGCAAAAAGAAATATTCAGACCCAGATTGTCACAAACATTTCTCCAATCCAAGAATTAAAAACAGTATCAAGAGAAATTTCAGAGAGAGTAGCAGCCAGGAGACATCCACTGAAGCTTCCAACTCTGTGGAGACCCCAATAGTTTCTGATGTTACTGAGAAACCAAAACCCAGAGATCCTAATCTGTGAGAGTTGGCCACACCCATTCAGGCTGAAATAAAATTAACCGAAGGCCTCCCTAGCTGTTACTCAAGTGGTCTTAACTGGCAAGCTTGGGAACAATCGTTCAATCTCTATCATAAAATAAACCAGGACAAAATAACATCTTAAAGCTGCAACATTGTCAGTACAATGAGCTGTCAAACAGAACCAGGGTTAACCAGTCAGGCCCTTGGCCCTGTCCAATCAGACGAGATTGAAGCCAATCACTCCCCTGAGTCACTTACACAGGAACAGCAGGAGGCCATTCCCACCTCAATGCACTTACACGGGGGCAGAATGAGGTAATATTTGCTGAATCCTGATGAATGGCTTATGCCCAAAGCGTCGATTCTCCTGGTCCTCGGATGCTGCTTGACTCACTGTGCTTTTCCAGCAAATGATGCTCTAATCTGATCTCCAGCATTGGCAGTCCTCACTGTCTCCTAATTGATGCTCTAACATGATGAACAAGTGGGGCAGAGGCTGCACAGACTGTCTGTTCCACGTTGTTCCTCTTGGCTCCGTTGTTTATGATACACACGTGGGACTTTAACATGGTTTTCTAGTGGTGAGCAGGGAAGCCATATGTCTTGTGTAAAGTCTCAAGAAGGCATCTTCCATCTCCAAGAAGACAACCTGGTGTTCTCTATGTAGGGCGGAAGCTGGTTGGAATGGCTACCTGTTTCTGATGGAAGGTATTGTGGCTGCTGTTGGGAATTGTGAGCAACATGACGGTTCAGTAGGGTTCACTCACCGACTGCAAAATAACGGAGCGAGAGTTAATTTAGGCAAATAAACTATTCGGAAAGTCACGTTAGACTGATGAATTGACTCTCTAAGTTCAGTTAATGGTGATCTTGTTCATGTTGACCTTGTCGAGTGCATGTCCTGTTCAGTGTAACCTGTATGCCTTACTCTGTCCAAGTCTATTTCCACCCTATGATCTGTCTGGCCATGCTTACTATGATCATCCTCCACTGCTCAAAAACAAAGTGTTTCCCTGTACTGAGGTACACGTGGCAATCAATCAAACCAATCAATCCTGAGTAAAGTATGGAATTTCTCTCCCTGTCAATGTCTCTTTTGCAAATAAGTGATCGCTGCCACTCCTCGTGTTTCAGCGTCACCATTTCTTCGTCTCTCACAGCTCTACAGATTAAACACTCAGCTTATTCACTCTATCCTCATGTTACCATCACCCGTGTCTGTGGTAAGGAGATCATTCCTTACAAAGAGCATCAAATCTGTAGAGAGTGCCCCAAAAGCTCTCTCAGCAAGGCTCAACAACAGCAGGAAGACGGCTTTACTCATGTACTCGAATCATCTTACAATGAAGGACAGCATACCATTGACTGCACCCATTACTTACACAGGGTTTGATTCAGAGCAGTCAGCATAGACTTGTGAGTGGGAGATTATGCTTCCCAAATTTCTTAGAGTCCTTTGA
The DNA here is from genome assembly GCF_047496795.1 of Chiloscyllium punctatum. NCBI lineage: Eukaryota > Metazoa > Chordata > Chondrichthyes > Orectolobiformes > Hemiscylliidae > Chiloscyllium > Chiloscyllium punctatum. The sequence goes on from NW_027309946.1 coordinate 57,264, forward strand.
TGAAGTTACCAGGACGTTTGATGAGGGCAGAGTGATAGATGTAGTCTCTATGGATTTCAGTAAGGCCTTTGATTAGGTTCCACATGGCAGGCTGCTCAGGAAGGTTACATCTCGTAGAATGCGGGGGGAACTGGCCAAGTGGATACACAGTTGGCTTGATGGTAGAAAGCAGAGGGTTGAGTGGAAGGATGTTTGTCAGACCGGAGGCTTGGTCCATTGCTGTTTGTTATCTATGATTTGGTTGAGAATATGGAAGGTATGATTCATAAGTTTGCAGATGACACTAAAGTAATTGGGAGCGTGATCAGTGAGAATGTTTATCAAAAGTTGCAGCAGGACCTTAACCAGGTGGGGAAATGGGCCGAGCAATGACAAATGGAATTTAATATAGAAGCGTGAGGTCTTGCATTTTGGAAACTGAAATCAAGGGAGGAGTTTCATTGTAAATGGTCTTAAGGGGTGCAGTGGGCAGAGGGACCTTGGTGTTCAGGTGCACGGTTCTCTAAGAGTGGAGTCACAGGTCGGCAGGGCAGTGAAGAAGGCTTTTGGCACATTGGCATTCATCAGGCAGGATATTGAGTATAAAAGTTGGGAAGTAATGTTACAGTTACACAGGAATTTGGTAAGGCCGCACTTGGAGTATTGTGTTCAGAGTTTGTCACCTTGTTATGGGGACGATGTTATTAAATTAGAAAGAGTGCAGAAGAAATTTACAAAGACGTTGCCAGGACCCAATGGTCTGAGTTATAGGGAGAGGTTGGACAAGCTAGGACCTTTTCTTTAGCGTGTAAGAGACTGAGGGAGTCCTTATAGAGCTGTGTAAAATCACGAGGAGTATGGATAGGGTTAATGCTCTCAGTCTTTTTCCAAGGTGTACAGAATCGAGGATTAGAGGGGATCAGTTTAAGGTTAAAGGGGAAGGAATAAAAGGGAACCTGAGGGGCCACTTCTTTATACAGAGGGCTGGTACAGGGATGAGTTGCCAGCAGATATGGTTAAGGGGGGGTACATTAGATTAGATTAGATTACTTACAGTGTGGAAACAGGCCCTTCGGCCCAACAAGTCCACACCGCCCCGCCGAAGAGCAACCGACCCATACCCCTACATCTACCCCATACCTAACACTACGGGCAATTTAGCATGGCCAATCCACCTGACCTGCACATCTTTGGACTGTGGGAGGAAACCGGAGCACCCGGAGGAAACCCACGCAGACACGGGGAGAACGTGCAAACTCCACACAGTCAGTCGCCTGAGGCAGGAATTGAACTCGGGTCTCTGGCGCTGTGAGGCAGCAGTGCTAACCACTATGCCACTGTGCCACCCACGAACAACCAATTAACAACCCATTTCAAAAACATTTGGATAAATATGTGGATAGGAAAGGACTGGAAGCATATGGGCCAACTGCAGGGAAATGGGGTTAGCGTGGATGGATATTTATAAGGTGGACTCGAACCTCTCTGTTAATTAAACCCGAACACCCAGAAAAGCTCGCCTCACCTTGTAATCTGTTAAAATATGAGCGACAGAGATCTCCTACATTCCACTATTAAAACAAAAATTATCAAATTAGTTTCTTAACTTTAATAGTGAACACTAAACAACAACTATTCGCAAATACAAGCCCCTCTTTTCTTAGCTACTTACTATCTGACTCCAACTCTGTAAAAATATGCTGTTCCAACAATCCACATATGAAACATTAAAATCTCAAGACCATACAGTCTCTATCTTTCCCGCTGTGTTCACTCTTTCAGCTGCTGATCTCCCTGGGTCATGTTTTTTTATTGCAAGTAGGTTTACATGAAAATGTGTCTTTGATAGAGAGTGTTTGAGATGGTCACTTAGCACTCCTGCTCTACAGCAGTTGCTCTATTGTTGGATGGCAGCAGCTCTCCCTCCAGTGTTCAAAATGCTGGATTTATATACTCGCCATGAAATAATAATTCTCATAATTTGATTGCTGTCCAGGTGCCCAAACAATAATATTCAAATTCTGTTGATTTCTGGTATCCTGAGCGTTATTTAAACTCTTTGGTTGCATTTGGATGGCTGTCAAAACAGCAACCAAAACTCAGGTATCCATTTCTCAGCTAATGGTGACATGTGGAACAGTGTGACCTTTAGCTGGCATCTGTGGCTTTAATTTCTATTCAACAAAACCCGATCTGTCTTAAAGTGCCCATACATGCTTTTGGCTTCATAACATCTTCCTGCTTCAGAAAATAAAATGAACCAGCAGAATGAAAAGATGGCATCATTCGTTTTCCTCTAATTCTTAATCCCAATTATATGAAATACAAAAGTAGTAATCTCAGTTAAATCATTCATATTAATTCTGCACACCAATACAACACTGGAATAAGTCTAATCTTATCTACACTGCTTTCCTTTAAATCCGCGAAAACCCATCTGCTATCACATTGTAGGGGCCACAGCCTGTACATTTTGTGAGTTTAAAGTCGGTAAGGTAAGACTCCAATTAAATAGTCTCATATTCTGGTCTTTAAATATTTCAAAAAATGTGAGAGATTTGTTGTTGTCCACAACCATCTCCGACAATTTGTTTGTCATATAAACATTAAAATATTGTCAGGCCAGTATGAAAATTAATCATTCTTTTTCAATAATGAAGATTTTGTATTTTTTTTTTCTGGTGGATATTGAGTTTTTTCAACAAGTAGCCAATTAGCCATACAATTCCGTCATCCTCTTTCTGTATCAATACATCTCCGACCCCTATATCCCAAGCATCAAACACAATTTTCAAAGGGTTTCAGAATATTTGGTGTAGCTAAAACTGATGTGGTGATTAATCCTGCTTTAAAATTCTCAAATGCCTCCTGGAATTGTTCTATCCACCACAATTCAATGTTCTTCTTTAATAAGTCCATTAGAGGTGCCAATACGCTGCTGAAGTTTGGGACAAACTTCCGATAGAATCCATTCAGTTCCAAAAATCGAAGCACCTCTTTCTTCGTGGATGGTCATGGAATTTCCTCAAAGCCCTTCGTATTTGTGTTCCATGGGGTCAACCTTCCATGTCCAATGCAATATCCCAAGAATGTTACCACTGCTTTCGTGAATTCTGTTTTCTTTAAGTTTATTACTGAGTTTGCTTCTTGTAATCATTCAACATTATCGGTCAACTGTAACATGTGAGCTTTCAATCACTTGCTAAAGATCACTACATCATAAAGATAAGCTGCAAAATTTGTTCATATGGCCACAACTCTGTTTCTGAGTCTTAAATGTGGCTTGTGCATTATTCATCCATATGAAATATTCGATAAAGGTTATTTTGTCATCTCTGGTATCTTTACTGGGTAGTTAAACTGACTCCACATTTTTTTTTATTTGAAAGGGGCCACGAAACCTGGCTTTGAAGAGATTTCTTACCACTGGTGACAATACTAATACGTCATCCCCACGGGAAACCTTCAAAGTTTCAGAGTTTGTATCTGCCACCTCCTTCACTCTATGCTGTGCTCTTCAGATACTGTTTAGCAAACTCACCCACTCCATCTACTCTCTCCTTCACCTCACACACAGAATCCAGGTGTGAGATTTCCGACTTCGGTCCTGTCAATTTATATTTAATTAATTTCAGAGGAGCTCTCACTTCATGTACGAATATTAACTCAAAGGAAGTAAAGTGAGTAGATTTATTTGGGACATCACTAATGGCAAACACTTCAATGGGACACCTTTATCACAATCATTTGGCCAAACCTGACAGTAGCTGTTAACATAGTCTTCAGCATCTGATGCTAACTTAACAAGGCTCCCTGGGATTCAGGATGGGACGCACTTGATTTGAAGTGTTGTATGCCTAAGCCATCCATGACTTCCTTAAACAGCTGAGCGATAAAATGAGACCCTTGGTCTGACTGAATCTCTCTGGGCAGTCCACAGCGAGTAAAGAAAGCTACCAACTCCGCCACCTCCCTTTTTGCCTTGGCACTCCAATAATGGAATTGCCTCTGGAAATCTGGTAGACACATCCAAGAAAGTAAGCAAATATTGGTTTCCACTTTTACTTTCGAAAGGGGAGCAACACAATTTATCATAACACACATGCAAGTTCTTCGAATGCAGGAATTGGCAAGAAAAGTGCTGGTTTTGTTACTGCCTGTTACTTACCTACCATTTGGGATGTATGTCACGTACAACAAAAATTAACAGCGTCCTTGTGCATTCCAGGACAGTGGAAATGCTTCTGTACCTTAGCCTGAGTCTTCTATACACCTAAGTGACCGCCTGCAGTTAGTTTATGAGCTACCCATAACACTGTACGTTCGTGCTAACACAATCTGGTGCACGTCGGACCATTTCCCTTCTGCAGTAACCTATCGGGGTCTCCATTTTAATTTTATGATTCTATCTTTAAGTTAATAACGTTCAACAATATATTCTGATTCCTTTTCTGTGTGTGTGCATGTGTATATGTGTGTGAATGTGTGTGTATATATCTGTTGTAAGTCCATTAGCCTTTCTGGACTAAACCCCTCTGCCTGATCCTCTGCCTGTTCAGGTTTATCCTGCACCGTTACATCAAACAGGGGGTCAGTTCACTGAGCATCAACCCATTTGTCTTTTTCGTTCGGTTTTACTTCCTGCTGTAACTTATGACAGTGGGATCTTGTTACGTCACACAGTCTGGAAAAATTCCTGGGTAATTTTCTTTTAACTCACCAATTCCCTAGTCTTCCTTTGGCTTCTCCACCACAAGGAGTGCCTATCCCTCCTCACCTCCTGCTAAATCGTTCCCAAGAACAAACTGTATTCCTGGACCTGACACTCTGTTACTCACTGTCACTGTTACTTCCCTAATCTTGATTTGGCATTCCATCCTGATGTTACACAAGGGAATGCTTAATTTATGTCCCCATTCCACAAATTAACACGCTCTTGATGAACATGCCAGAAAGAGTGAAAAAACCTTTCATCTCTTCCTATTAGAGGGTGAGAGAGTGAGGGCTGCAGATGCTGGAGATGAGAGTTGTAAAGTGTGGGGCTGGAAAAGCACAGCACGTCGGCAGCATCCGAGGGGCAGGGGCGTTGACGTTTCAGGCATAAATCCTTCATCAGGAAAATGGGAGGTAAGGGAGGGGGAAGGAGGTTGAGAAATAAATGGGAGAGTGGGGGTGGAGCTGGGTGGAAGGGAGCTTGGAAGGCAATAGGTAGATGCAAGTGGGGTGTGATGGTGATAGGTCGGTGAGGAGGGTGATAGGACTCCTATCAGTGGTAGGACAGCTGGAACCCTCAAACTGTTCCGCATCAATGTTGACTTCACCAAATTTCAAATCTCCCCTCCACCAACCTCTCCCAGATCCAACCGTACAACCTAGCACTGCCCTCTTGGACTGCCCTAACTAGACCTCTTCCTTTCCACCTATCGACTTCACCCTACCCTCCAACATATCACTATCACTCCCACCTACATCATCTTATTGCCTTCCCAATGACCCTTCCACCAGCTCAGCTACTACCCTCGTATTTATCTTTCAGCCCCCTTGTCCCCCCACCATGTTCCTGACGATGGGTTTCTGCCTGATATTTGATTGTCCTGCTGTTTGGATGCTGCCTGATCTGTTGTGCTTTTCCGACGCCTCACTTCTCAACTATTACAGACTGAGCAGATCCCATATCTCACAAAATTATAACTTCTTGTCCTTCTCCCCCTGTTCTTTCTGAGTAAACTTTATCCACAGAGGTGAATTCTTTTGAGAGATCAGGCACTACCTCCATACCCAGCCCTTGCCTAGGCTGTGCAATTTCCTGCAGCTCCTCGGCTCCACTTGGGGTCTCCTTTACCAGTTTCACTACTGCCACTGGGCTTAGCCTCTTCGACCGCATCTTTCCCCAAAGTGTCTTCCTTTAACGCCCAGCACGGTGTGTCCCAGTTTACTGCAGTGAAAACAACTTTTCCACTGTGCCCTTCCTAAACCACCAGCACTGTAATTTTATGTGTTCCACTCCCTTATAGTGAGAGCACCTGAGGCCTTTCACCACCTTTTAACCCCCTTGGGCTTCTTTCTTCACCTGTGGTAAAATATTGTGAACTACTGTTCGCTTTGTAATGTGTGATCGTCCCTTCTCCCAATTACTATCCCTCACGGGATGAAATTCCTGCCAGAAGCTAAATTTCATCACATTACACAATGCATATTTACCTGCCATTTCTGCCGCGCTGCTCACTTCTTGAACTTTCTATTCATTCACCTGAATTTTTACTATCTCTGGAAGTGAGTCTTTTAACTTCTCCAGCAGATTAATCTCCCTTCAGGCCTCACAGGTCTTATCCATTTTTAAGGCCAGCACCCACTTGTCAAAATGACTGTTGTTAATTCTTTCAAACTCAATATAAGTCTGACCTGGTTCCGTCTCTATTTTTCTGAACTTCTGTCTATATGCTTCTAGTACCAATTCATAACCAATCAAAATAACCAATTTAACATCTTGATAATCTCTTGATCCCTCATCTGACAGCGCTGCACATACCTCACCAGCTGTGCCCACCAGCTTAGTCTGAACTAGCATTACCCACAAGTTCACTGGACACGTCATCTGCCTAGCCATTTTTTCAAATGAAATGAAAAAGGGTTTGACAATTTTCTCAACGAAATATGGCAAGTTACGAACCTAGTTGTATACATCCCTACGTTCTCCCTTCATCTCCATCCTGTTAATTTAAATTTCTTGTCTAATTCCCAACTTCTGAATTTCAAATCCCCTCTCTCTTTCTTTTTCCTCTCTTTCTCTTTCGTCTCTCTCTGTTTCCATCCCTTTATTTATCTTCTAACTCCAGTTGCCACATTTGCAATTTAAGTTTTTATAACTCTACTGCAGTTGCCTGTTTCTCTGATACATCAAAGTGCTTAACCAACTCCATTACAATTTCAGCTTCCCTTTTCTCCCTGGTTGAACCCAATTCCAACCTATTTGCTAATTCTAACAAATGTCCTCCTTCTGTCTTTCTAAACTTCCTTGGAAAATTTGGGAACCTCTTTAGTAATGTGAACAGCCATTTCCCTCACTTTTCATTTAACCAACCACAAGTAACAAAATTAAACGAATTTTCCCACTGGTTTTATTTGAAGATCAAAGTCACTAATTGCAATGAGTTGGAATTTGCTGGGACCTGTTGTATCTCAAATCTGTTCAGATCGGTCCAAGTGCCACACGGCAAGGCCCCAAACTGTTATGACATCAATGTCGAACCCCTCTGTTAATTAAAATCACACACCTAGAAAAGCTCACCTCACATCATAATCTGTCAAAACGTGAGCGATAGAGAACTCCTAAATTCCACTAATAAACAACAAACAACAATTTATATCTGTGCAAATAAGCTCGCTGAGCTTGAAGGTATGTTTTCAGAAGTTTCGTCACCATGACGAGGTGACATCATCAGTGGGAGTATCTGCTGAAGTGCTGGTGGGATATCCCACCTCTCTATTTATAGGTCTTGGTTTCTTAAAGTGGGTGATGTCATTTCCGGTTATTTTAACAAGAGAATGTAGACAGGATCTAAATTGATGCGTTTATTGATGGACTTCTGGTTATAATACGATTCCTCTAAGAAGGTCCTTGCGTGTCTTAGTATGTGTGTGTGCTTTGTCCCAGTCAAAGTGGTGCCCTTCTTTGTCTGTATGTATGGAACATAGTGATAGTGGATCATGTCTTTTGGTGGCTAGTTGGTGTTCTGTTGTTTATTTACAATGTGTTGTGCACATATGAAAAATGCGACTTATCTGCACACACACATTGATTAAACAGTGTATATAAAATCATTTTTCCACCATTGAAACTGTCCTGTTATTGTGTTACGAGGATAGATTAGATTAGATTTGATTACTTAGTGTGGAAACAGGCCCTTCGGCCCAACAAGTCCACACCGCCCCGCCGAAGCGCAACCCACCCATACCCCTAACATCTACCCCTTACCTACACTACGGGCAATTTAGGATGGTCAATTCACCTGACCTGCACATCTTTGGACTGTGGGAGGAAACCGGAGCACCCGGAGGAAACCCACGCAGACACGGGGAGAACGTGCAAACTCCACACATTCAGTTGCCTGAGGCGGGGCGGTGTGGACTTGTTGGGCCGAAGGGCCTGTTTCCACACTAAGTAATCTAATCTAATCTAATCTATCCTCGTAACACAACAACAGGACAGTTTCAATGGTGGAACAATGATTTTATATACACTGTTTAATCAATGTGTGTGTGCAGATAAGTCGCATTTTTCATATGTGCGCAACACATTGTAAATAAACAACAGAGACACAGTTAACGAAAAATGATGCATATGATGTATAAAATTGATAAAACATTAAAACATGATTTGATCCTCTCAACGAACCCTCCTTTTCTGGGATTCCCAACTCTAATCTCTCATTCTTACCAGGATGTGTGCTCCAAATTCTTGATTCTGGTGTCCCAATTTATTTCAGTTAATCCCCTTTCTACCGGGACTTCAATATGTTGGCCTGGTGGGTTCTTTCCAAAGCTAGTGTCAGTCATATTATTGGAGATAAATATTCTGGCATCAGACTCAGCATTTGAACATATTACTCTGTTGTACATGCACTGTACCAAGGACCACAGCACACAGTCATTGCCAAAACATTGGGGGATGTTCATCTACTTCTTTCGATAATGTAGCTTTCTCATTTTCCACATCTCCAGATCTCTATCCTCTCTCTCCTTCTCCCTTTGGAACTAGTTAAGAAATCCACCAATTATTCTTCGTGTCCCGTCTCCCAAAACTCCTCCTTTCGGTTTATATCTAACGCTCTCTTCATGATGTAATGTGGTTATAATTAAGCAATGTAACTACAAAGACAGGCGGGCGTTGCCAGCCAGAGTTAATTGGAAGGGGAGCTGAGCAGGAAAGACCATGGAGCAGCAATGGGAGGAGGTTCTGGGGAGAGATTCGGAAGATAATACCAGAAATGCAACCCAAAGAACTTGAAACATACTCAAGGGAGAACAAGGCAGCCATGAGTGATAAGGCATCAAACCAAAAGAGAAAATATACAATGTGCTGAAGATGATTGGGACTCCAGAGAATTCATTGGCTCTGAAACTACATAAGGCTGGCATTACTGACACTACAGAGCTCTTAATCATGGTCAGGTAAAGAAACAGGGGAAACACATTCACTTTAAACACAGCAGATTGGTATTTCTCAATGAAAAATATTTAGGTGAATTAAATATTTGAATTAAGATCAGTTAAATGCTTTTGCGGAATGTGTCAGATTGGAAGCAAGACCCGGGGAGAGAGACCCTCAGCAGAATGAGAGTTTGAAAATGGAAGTATTTCCACATCAGAAACCAGGTTAGGTCACTGAGTGCAGGGCTGATGGGTGAATGGGTCTTAGTGAGAATTGGGGAACAGACAGCAAAATTGCATTGCAGATATTGCAGCTCGAAACTGTGTATTCACGTAGTGCTGTAGATCACAGAAGCAGGAGAAGCAGATCTGCATTCAAACACAACCTGTAACTTTTTGCCAGGGTAACACCTCAGTCTGTCATTGGCATCAACACCATCTATGGCTCAGTGACGAGGGTGGGTGAAGATGTCAGGGTCAGAATCACGTGAACTTTACCTGATGCTAACTCATTAAAGCTACCAGACTTGACCAACAGATCTGTTCGAAGCAAACTACTCCGAGGTCTGAAAGTATGAAACCGGACAGAAAACCCAGCCTCAGCATCAATGTCGGAAAAGGGAATGGGAACACAGTCCTGTCGACCCTGCAGAAACCTCCTTCCTAACATCTGAGAGCTTGTGACAGCATTTACAGAGCTTTCCCACAGACTTCACAGAAACATTGGAAATGGAAAACACATTGAGCCTCCCCATTCTAGTTCATGGAAAAACTCTCCTCAATGCACTTACCCCACACGATATACATATCCATTCATGTGAATAACCCTGGGAAGCTATAAAATAGGCGGTGCAGTAGTACCTTTGGTCCATCGAGTTTGCGAACCAATTCAATATAATGATGGTTGGCCCTTCATTTCCACACCGTACTCCTGCTCTCCCACTATCCCTTTACTGTCTCTAAATCCTTATTTATAATCAGTGTCTCGGTTTCCAGGTGCGAGAGAATTCCCCAGGTTCCCGAGTCATTGAGAGCAGACATTTATTATCATCTCAATGCAGAGTGACTGCCTGTATCTAATACTGTGGCCCCTTGTTTTACAAGTCCCAGCCAGGGGAATTATCATCCCTGCTTCCAATCTGTCTCACCCTGTCAGAGTTTTATATATCTCACTGAGATCTCCACTCATTTTCCTAAACCCCATGGAATACTTGCCCAGTCTCCCATTCTCTGCTCCCATAACAAGCCCGTCATCCCAGAGACCAGTCTGGTCATCCTTCACTGCTCTCCCTCAATGTCAGGTTTGTCCTTTATTAGGTAAGGAGACCAAAACTCCCCACAATAGTGCACAATGTTCAAGATGATATCTCACCAAGGCCCTGTACAGCTGCAGTAAGACACCTTTTCTCCTGGACTCACATCCCCTGAAATGAAGATCCACACACCATTTATCTTCCTCACTGCTTTCTGTTTCGGCAATATTACTTTCAGCGACTGGTGTACAGGGAGATGCAGATCCTTTTCAGTGTTACAGCTCCCCACTTGGTGGGTCTGTGTACACTGGGCAGCGTGCCAATGCCATGCCCAGTATTGACTTCTGGTTACAGAACTCACTGCACTGCAGGGGCCTCAGAGGTTTATGCAGAAGGAAACAACAAACAGGAGCATACGTCCCTTTGTAGATCAACATGTTTCAACCAATGCCTTTCAAATGGTAGGCTGCCAATTTATCGTTTCCACCAAAGAGCACACCGTCTCCTCTATCCACATTTTTCTCCATCTGTCACGTATTTACCCATTCACTCCAATTGTCTTCTCGGTGCTTTTTTATAACCTCCTCACCCATCCACAATCCCACATCCGTTAGTGCTGTCAGCAGGCTGAGATATATTGTATCTGATTCCAGTAACCAAATGTTTAAAGGGCATTGTGAACAGCTGGGCCCCAAGCACCGATCCCTGCGACACCTCAGCAACCGTCCTCTGTTAATTTCTATTTATTTATTTCGTGAATCTGGGTGTCACTGGCTGGGCCAGCATTTATTGCCCGTCCCTAGTTGCCCTCGAGAAGGTGGTAGTGAGCTGCCTTGTTGAACGCTGCAGTCCACCTGCTTGGTTGACCTCAAATGCCATTAGGGAGGGAATCCCAGGATTCTGACCCAGTGACTGTGAAGGAGCGGTGATAAAATTCCAAGTCAGGATGGTGACTGGCTTGGAGGGAACCTGAAGATGATGGTATTCCCATACATCTGTAGCCCTTGTCCTTCTAGATAGACATGGGAGTTGTGAAGATGGTCTCTGAGGATCTTTGGTGGATCATTTTATTGCAGCATGTAGATAGTAAAACACTGCTGCTGCTGCTGAGCGTTGATGGTGGAGCATTGTGGATGAAGGGACAGTCAAACTGGCTGCTTTGTCCTGGATGGTATAAAGCTTCTCGAGTGTTGTTGGAACTCCACTCATCCAGGCAAATTGGGAGTCTTCTATCACACCTCTGACTTATGCATTGTAGATGATGGACAGACGTTTGGAAGTCAGGATGTGAGTTACTCGCCGCAGTATTCCTAGCTTTGGACCTGCCCTTATAGTTACTGTGTTCATGTGGCGAGACCAGTGAGTTTCTGAGCAATGATTACCCACCAGGAATTTGACACTGGGTGATTCAGTGATAGTAACACCATTGAATGCCAAGGTGCAGGTTAGATTGTACTTTACTGGTGATGGTCATGGCCTGGCATTCGTGTGGCCTGAATATTACTTGCCACTTGTCAACCTGGATACTCTCCAGATCTTGTGGTGTTTGAACATAGACTGCTTCAGTATCTGAGGAGCCACAAATGTTGCAGAACATTGTACAATCATTGGCGAACATCCCCACTGCTGACCTTAAAATGGAGGGAAGGTCGTTGATGAAGTAGCCCTGAAGAAGTTTTCGGTCACTGCTCGAGGGACTCCTACAGACTTGGAGCTGACTTGACTGACCTTTATCAACCATGACCACCTTCCTACGTGTCAGGTATGATTCTAACCAAGCAGGGAGTTTGCCCCTGATGCCCATTGATTCCTGTGTTGCTAAGGCCCCTTGATACCACACATAGCCGAATGCAGCCTTGATTTAAAGGGCTATCGCTCTCACCCCACCTCTGGAATTCAGCTCTTTTGTCCATGTTTGAATCACGGTAATGAGATCAGGAGCTGAGTGGCCCTGGTGGAGCCCAAACTGGGCGTCATTGACCAGGGCATTGCTGAGCAAGTGCTACTTAAAAACACTGAGACCTTCCACCACTTTACTGATGATCGAGAGGAGACTGATGGGGTGGCAATTGGCTGGATTGGATTTGTTCTGCGTTTGACATACAGGAGCAATGATTACTTGGGGTAATTTTCCACGTAATCAGGAAAAGCCATTGTTGTAACAGGATTGAAATAGTTTGGCTAGGGGAGTGGCAAGTTATGAGCACAAGTTGTCAGTACTATTGCCAGAATGTTGTCGGATTATGGACCCTATGGAGTATCCAGTATCTCCAATCGTTTCTGGATATCGTGTGGACTGAACCAAATTGGTTGATGACTGGTAACTGAATTGCTGAGGACCACTGGAGGGGGCTGAGATGGATCATCCACTCCGCATTTCTGACTGAAGATTGTTGCGAATGAATCAGCCTTATCTTATAAACTGAAGGGCTGGGCTCTTCCATCATGGAGGAAGGGGTTATTTGTGGAATCTCTTCCTCCAGTGAATTGTTTCATTGTCCCCAACGTTTCTTGGCTAGATGTGGAACAACTGCAGAGCTTAGACCTGTTCCTTTGCTTGTGGGATCACTTAGCTCTGTCTATCACTTACTGCTTATGCTGTTTGGCGCATAAGTAGTCCTGATTGGTGGCTTCACCAGGCTGACACCCCATTATCAGGTATGCCTGGTGCAGTTCCTGCCATCCTGCACACTCCACTGAACCAATATTGATTCTCTAGATTGATGGCAATTGTGAGGGGGATATGCGGGAGGTCATGAGGTTATGCGGGAGTACAACTTGGCTGCTATTGATGACTCACGACACCTTATGGACATACAGATTTGAGCTGCTAGATCTGTTCGAAGTCTGCCCTGTTTAGCAACGTGATAGTACCACCCAAAATGGTGGAGGTTATTCTCAATGTGAAGGTGTGATTTTGTCTCCACAATGACTATGTGGTGGTCTCTCTTACCGATCATATCATGGACAGATACTTCTGTAACTGGCAGATTAGTAAGGCTGTGTTCAAGTTTGTATTTTCCTCATGTTGGTTCTTTCCCCACCTGCTGCAGAACCAGTCGAGCAGTTATATCCTTTGGGGCCTGGCCAGCTCGCTGTAATGCTGTCGCTGAGATACTCTTGTTGGTGAACATTGAAATCCCCCACCCAGAGTAGATCTTGCGTCCGTGCTACCCTCAGTGCTTCCTCCAAGTGTTGGTCAGCATGGAGGAGTACTGATTCATCAGTTCAGAGAGGCTGGTACATGGTAATCAGCAGGAGGTTTCCTTTCCCATGTGCAAAGTAATGCCATGAGACTTCATGGGATACGGAGTCACTGTTGAGGACTCCAAGAGCAATTCCCTTCTAACTGTATCCCACTGTGCCGCCACTTCTGCTGTGTCCGTCCTGTTGAAAAGACAGGAGATATTCGGGGTAGGTAATGGGGTGTCTGCGATATAGTCATACTCACAGAATCATACCTTACAGACAATGTCAGGCTGTTGCTTGACGAGTCTATTTATTTCTTTTCACCGTTTCCTGCCAGCTGTCCCATTCTAGAAACATAGCCATATATTAGCACCCAATCCACTCAGATTTCATTTTGCAAATTGGGCTTGGAGCTTTACCAAAATCTTTCTAAAAGTCCACATGTTTTACATCCATTGTTTCTCTTTCATTTGTCTCCCATTCTGTTTCTCAAACATAATTCCCATTTCATAAATCTACGTCAGTGTTGCCTATGACCATCACTTTTAGCCACAATAATTTCTCCTCAACCAGTTACTTACTATGTTCTATGTTCAATGTACTCTATCATTTTCCCACACCAGACTTGGTTTTCCTTGTATTGTTTGAAAGTTCTGTGAAGACAGAACTGAAGTAGTGGCTTCATAGTTCTGCCATTTCCCTGTTTCCCATTCTCTATTCTCTGGTTTCAAACTCTAAAGGAAACTGCACTTGTTTTCTCATATTTCTCACATTGACATAATTTAACCAGCTATTACAGTTCACTCTTTTAACTCTTGTGAATATACTCTTCAGAAAGCCATCAATTCCTGCCTTAGACTGCTCAATAATTGACCTTACACACCATACACTCACAGGAGCACAGACTCTGTGCCAACAGAAATACAGCACAATCTATATTAGTCCCACTTTCCTACACCAGGCCCATAGCCTGGAATGTTATGACACTTCCACGTGCTCGTCCAAATACTTTTTAATGATTGTGAGGTTACCCGTGATAATCCCCCTTCTCAGGAAGTAATCCCAGAACCCCACATCCTCAAGGTGAAAAAAATATTTAAATCCTCTCTGAACCTCAAACCTTTCACTTTAAATGTGTGCTCATTTGTTCTTGACCCTCTGACTAAAAGGAACAGCTGCTGTCTTTCCACCCTGTCCATGTCCCTCATAATCTTATCCTTCTGAATCCCTGACCCCTCAGCTTTCTCTGCTCCAAAGAAAACAACCCGAGCTTATCCAGCCTATCTCCATAGCTGATATGCTCCATCCCAGGGAACATCCTGGTGAATCACCTCTGCACCCTCTCCAGTACAATCACATCTTTCCTGGAATGTGGCTCCCAAAGCTACATACAGTACTCCAAAGCCCTGTATTGCTCTTATAATCTACACCCTGATTATGAAACACAACACCCAAGGTCCAATTCTTACCTAGTCCATTAACCTGTCCAGTCACATTCAGGGATGTGTGGAGAAGCACCCTCTGACCTTCCCAGTGTGCTACCTTTCATTGAGTCCTCCCCTGCCTGGTTCCTTCTCGCAAAGTGCATCACCTCATATTTATCAGGGTTACATTCCATCTGCCATTGATTTGCCCATCTGACCAATCATCTGCATCTTCCTGTAACTTAAGGCCTTCCTCCTCACTGCGAACCATCCGGTCAATCTTAATGTCAAACATACAGTTACTTATCACATCTCCCCCACTCTCCACCTAGCCCTCTCCACATTCACATCTTTTTTTATGAATAACACAAACAATAAGGGACATAGCACTGATCTCTGTGGTACACCAGGGGACACTGGTCTCCAGTCACACAAACAGCCTTCTCCCACCACCCTCTGCCTGCTGCCATTAAGACATTTCTCCTTGTAACCTGTCAAGGTATCCTTCATATTGTGAGATTTTACATTATTTCTCAGTATCCTGGCTGGAAATTTGTCAGAGACCTTCTTACAAAACTAAACAATCGACCTCCTCAAACTAATTCAATCAAATCCATTAGATGCGACTTCCTTCTGATAAAGTCACGATGATTATCTCTGATCAAACCTTGTGACTCTGATTGGAGTTCGATTTTCTCCTTCCCTATTTTATCCTGTAGTTTCCTTAACAGTGATCTAATACTCACTCGTCTATAGTTCCCTGGTCTATCTCTCCCACCCTTACTGTGAAGTGGAATCGTATTCGCAGTCCTCCAGTTCTCTGGCACCTCCCCTATGATCAGATTCTAATTAAAATATTCAATCAGGGTCATTCCTCCCTTGACCCCAACAGCCGCCTGTGATACAACTCTTTCAGACATGGAGATTGGTCCAAATTTGTACAGAACAAAGCCTCAAATCCCTACTCTTATTTTACATCAATCTGTTCAAGAGTTGTCCAGTCCATCTTCTTGAATTCTGTACCTGCATCCTCCTTCTCCCAAGTAAAATAGATGTGAAGGTCTCATGTTACAATCCATCAATATTCTCCCGCTTGACACACAGATTGCCCCTTTGGTTTCTAATGGACACTGACTCTTTGCTGATTATTCTGTTTGACTTGTCCGTGTAGAATATCGTGGGATTCTCCCAGATCTCGCCTACTTGTACTTCCTCAGGTCCCTCTGTTATTCAGTCCTTTCGATGTTTCTAAGATTCACTACGATCACCTCTCATGTTTCGAAACTTCAGATTACAGGCTGAGTTACCCCGTCAGACAACCTTGCCAACTTCGGGGTTAATGTGGAGAATAGCTTTTGCAGTTCCTCTGTAGTCAGTATATTCTTTCTTAGATTGGGAATCCGAGCGATACACAATATTCGAAGTGTAGTCTCATTAACACTCGATGCAACTGGTGTACGACATCCTCTATCTTCCAATTACATTCACATGAATGTAAACCTAATTTTTCTTTCCCATTTGCATATGTTCTTCCTAATACCTCTCAGTTTAACTTTTCTTATGAGCTCAGTGTGTGAGTTCTTTTAATAAGCTCATAAATATCCAACTATACATTATCCATTTGTTGTTCATTGCCTATGTCCACAAGAATCATCTTCAAACCATTCCAAAAAAATGTTTGCCACTGCTGGTTTTCCATTCATCGGTGCATTCTCACACTCCCAGGTTATGTTTTTACCTTCTAAATATCTAGTAGCATGTTCTTTGTAATCGAGTCCAAGAGATACCTGACTGCGGATGACAGGTGAACTGCTCTGTAGTTTACCATTCTCCAAATTCATCCTTTCTTAAACTGTTGGATAATATTTATAACCTTTACCTTATCCAGATTGGATAAATGCCTTTCGGGAATGTGTCGGAAAATAAAGTGAAAATCCGCGATGCAATCAACATGTCTATTGCTGCTTCCTCTGAAATTCTTGTATGAAGTACATCTAGTCTGTCAGATTTATCAATACTCAATCCACCTTTATTTTCAAAGATGACCTCAACACTGATAAGAATGATCTTAGACTTTACTTACACAAGTCCCATGGTCACTTAGTATTTCTGGGAGAATTTCTGGACATTCTTCAATGAAGATAGACACAAAGAAACTGTTTCTTTTCCCTGCGATTTCTCTGTTCTCTGCAATAAATTACCCTGTCTGCACACCAACTGTTCCACATTTGGCCTTGTTTTTATTTTTTTGATACATTGATAGACGCTTTTTAGCAGTCTTTATGTTTTTCTTTCGTTTGCACGCTTTTTCTCTTTTTGATTTTCTTCTCAGTTTCTTGGTCATCCTTTGCTGGGTCCTACATCTCTCTGAATCCACTGGCTTACTGCAACACTTGGCATTTTGCTAAGCTGCCTCCTTTCATCTAATAGGTAGATGAAGGTGGGGTTGAAAGTGATAGTCGAAGAGGAGGGTGGACCAGATTGATAGGAAGGACTATGGACATATAGGAACATTCAAAAGGGCGGTGCTGACTTAGAAGGTTGGAGGAGGATAAGGTGGGATTAGTGGAAATGGGGAAATGGGGAAATCCACTATGATCCCCTGTGGTTGGAGGGTCCAAAGGCAGAAGATGAGGTTTTCTTCCTCCAGGCTTCTGGTGGCTCGGGTTTGGCGATGGAGCAGGCCCAGGACTCTCATGTCCTTGGCAGAGTGGGAGGGGAGTTAAAGTGCTCAGCCACTAGGCGATGGTGTCGTTCAATGTGGTTGTCCCAGAGATGTTCCCTGAAATGATCTACAAGTTGACCTCCTGCCTCACCAATGTAGAGAAGACCACATTGTCTTTAATGGATGCAGTAGATGAGGCGTTCTGTCTCCCTTCATCACCTTTCACTTTCAACCCCACCTTCATCTACCTATCGTAATCCCAGCTACCTCCCTCCTGCCTCACCCTCTTCTCATTTATCTCTCAGCCCCCTAGGCCCATAAGCTTCATTCCTGATGAAAGGATTATGCCTGAAACATCGATTTATCTACTCTTAGTATGCTGCCTGACTGTGCTTTTCCAGCACCACACTCTTCGACTCTGATCTTCAGCATCTGTCATCCCCACTTTCTCCTCACACCTTCATGGTCTGCATGACTCAGATTTCAAATGGTTACTTCAAATACAACAAAAACTGTCGTGTACTCAAACAGCATAAAAGAAAACCAATACATTGTGGTCACTGTTCCCAAAATGTCCTTTCCAGCAAAATTTTCAATTAGCTCTTCTGATCACTCAACACCAATTCCTAAATAACCTGATCTCCAGCTCAGTGCTTGACATAATGTTCATGTAAACCATCTCACACGTGGTCATGAGATCCATTTTCCCAGCATTAGCATTCAATTGGGTTAACACAGTTTAGATATAATGTAAGCAGTATATTATTACTGCAGTACCCACAAATGTGTATATCTCATTTCCTGTTTTATAACATGTCCAGCATTTGTATTGCAGCTTTCACTTTGATATATAACTCCCATCAATGTTTGCTCCATCTTACTAGATTCTGTGGATTCTGAGCGATGTGGGCTCTGGAGAGATTAATGGTAGAGATCATTTCGCCACATCATTTATGAACTTCTCAAACTTTAATTTCTCCAGATCTCCCGTTATGCTGATGGAGGAGAGAAGGACAATGATTTTCCAACAATGCTCTATATTCCCCCAGAGAGCTGAGACAACTCTAACCTGGGTGGGATCCTTACAACAGGCTGGTAAAATGTTGCTGCTGCTGTACAGGGTCTTAGTGAGATCTGGAGTAGTGTGTACAGATTTAATCTCTTCAGTGAAGAAATGATGTTGTTATATTGGAAGCAGCTCAGAGATGGTTCCCTCAACTGATTCCTGCAATGAAGGTGCTAGCTTATAACGAAAGGATGATCACGTTGACCCAGTAGCCATTGGAGTTTACAAAAAATAAAGATGAACTTACTTCAACATCGATGACAGATGTATTCAACAAGTGAAGCGAATTACACAGATAGTGGAGGAACCATTCCGTTCTCCAGTGTGTTACACAGGAACAACAGGAGGATATTCAAGCCTTCGACCCTGTTACACCAAAACAGGATGAGGCTATTCAGCCCCTGGAGCCTGATATACATTTACAGAAGGAGGCCAATTAGCCACTTGAGCCTATAACAGTAGGACATGCTGCACCAGTATCCTGTTAAACAGCAACAGGATCAGTCCATTCAGCCTCCTCAAGTCTGTCACATAGGAACTGGAAGAGGTCACACAATGACTGGAGATTGTTACACAGGGATAACAGGAGGCCATTCAGACCCACCGAGCCTATTGCAAGGGAATTGGATAAGGATAAAAACTATCTGAGACTTCTTTAATGAGAAAGGAAGTAGTAATTTCGACACGTGTCTGTTGTATGGGAACAAGATAAGACCAATCAATCCCTCGGAACCATCTCCCGGATACATGAGGAGACTGTTCAATATTTCCTTGGAGAAGTATGAGAAGACCCATCAGCCCATCAAAATGTTCGAGAGCAACAGGAAGATTCCATAATCTCCCAATCCTCTAAAGGATCAACAGGAGGAGGTCATTCTGGCCTTGGAGACGACAACATGGGAACACCAGAAAGACGTCAGCCCATCGAGTTTGTACAACAGCAGGATGGTGAGTCCATTCAGCCACACATAACTCTTATACAGCAACTGGAGCAGATCTCTTAAAGCCTTGTGCCCATTAAATAGGAATTCAAAGAAAACGTAAAGGGTGTCGAAAGGGAGGAACTTATAATAATGGTATACATTCGGGACTAAAGTGTAACAATAAACCATTATAATTTAAGGCTAATTGTTAGAGTCCATTGTTCAGGACATTTGCAAAGTTAAACCACAATCCAGCATAGTCAACATGGTTTTACAAAGGACAATCAAGTTTGAAGTATTTGCTTGACTTATTTGAAGATGTCACAAAAAAGTTGGATCGTGGGAGATGGAACATATCTGGTCTTCCTGAAGGCATTGGATATGTCGCTTCTCCAAAGAGTAAGTGGTAAGATCAGACAACATGGGATTAGGAGTAATTTATTAGCTTGGATGGAGGATTGGTTAACCAACAAAATGGAGTCAGATGGATTAAATGTGTCATTTTATTTTGGCAAATGCAATTTGTGGGGTGCCATTGATTTCAGTACGCATGCTTCAACCAGTTGCATTGATGGTATTACTGTACTCGATTGACGGGAGAGAAAATACAATGCCACATTTTCAGATGACTCTCACATCGGTGGGAAATTACTTCGGAAAGATGATGCAAGAGATTTTAAAACTATATGGATAGGTTGCGTGAATAGGCCAACATTTAGCAAGGAAAATTAAAGGGAATAAATATGGGGCTATTCAAGTTGGCCAGTATAATAGAAAGACAAATTATTATCTAAGCGGGGAGCAAGTTCAAAGTGTTTAGGTGCAGAGGGATCTGGGTGTCTGCTTGCATATCACAGAAAACTTACCTGTGGGTACTTCAAGTAATGAGAAATGCAAGCATAATTTCAGCGTTTATTTGTAAAAGGATAGAGTAGAAATGTAGGGAGTGTTCGTGTAGCTATGCAAGGCATTAGTGAGGTTGCAACTGGAGTACAGTTTGGGTGTCCTGCAGAATGAGGTATTTCCATTGGAGGCAATTCAGAAGAGCTTCATTAGATTGATTCCATATTTGAAGTGTTTGTCTTATGAAGAGTAATTGAGCAGTTTAGGCATATACTCTCGAGTTTATAAGAATGAAAGGAGATCTCATTGAGGTCTGTAACATTCTAAAAGTAATTGAATGTGTAGATATGGAGTGGATGTTTTTTCATGTGGCGCAATCTACAACAAGAGACTAGAGTTTTAGGATGAAGGGATGGCAGGAAAGTGGAACAGAGGTCGTATTGACATCAGCGTCATCGAGGGGTTGGATTCCTCACAGATGCTCCTTGTTCTTATTCAACCCTTCGACAGTGTTTCACTGGAATGGGGGAGGACTGGGTATCATACAGGAGCAGGCACTCAGGATAAATCAGTCTCAATCAGTTAGACAGAACGTAACCAGTAGGGTCACACAGTGACCAGCGCTGGGTTCTCAACTATTTACAGTCTATATGAATGATCAGGAGGATGGAACAGATATACAGATGCTGAGTTTGGTGATGTTGCTGTGGTAAGCAAGAGATTAAATTATCAAGAGAGGGTGGAGAGTCTGCAAATAGATTCAGAAATGCAAAGGCAATAGATAATAGTTTAGCAGGTGGAATTTAACATGATTTAACCTGTCATTTCATTTCCAGGAATAACGGAAAGCAATATGTTACTGAAATGGAGAGGGATTATAGGACTTAATGATACTGTGTACTGGGGGGTTCACTCAGATCCGTTCAGACATGGGAGGTTTTGCTCCATCCCTGATCGTCTGCTCCCAGACACTCAAAGTGACCCGCTTGCTCTCCATACACATAGGATACTTTGATCTGGTTGATTGGTGGTGGGGATGGTGTTTTGAAACGTGCATCAAGGGGACGGCCTTTATCCAAGATATATTCATTTCTTTCTACGTGGAGACCCGATGACGATGGGAATGGCTGACTGCTTCTGAATGAAGAGACCATGACTTCTGCTAGGACAGTGGGTATTCATCAACATGATGTAGTGTGCATGGGCATACTGTAACATTAATAGGGAGAGAGAGAGAGCTCCTTCAGTTCCTCTACCTCTCCGCATTGACATGGATACTCTGCAGATGCCATGGACACCATCGGGAATCCTACCAAACTGGATACAACCGGCAGCTCCCTGCTGAGGGAGAAACAATCTATTTACCTCATCCACCATATATACCCTCCATCACCGAATGATGACATTGTTGTTGAGATACTGGGAAATGATGGATATGTCACCTAGTCCTGCGTGGAAAGTTCTGGATCATAGAAACTGAATGAAACTGTGACCCTAACAGCCCCTGGCAGCACTGTCCTCCCCCTAGTGTGAAGCTGCAGGTCGTGTTGAAGGAGGTGACACCGCTCTGTGACCAGCTCCTTGTTCAGTCATGGTCCCCTCACACTTTGATCCTAAGTTAAGTGGAGTTTGGGAAATTGTTCCTGGAAAATCCGGGGTGGATACAGCAGACCCTCTTCCCACACACACTCACTCTGTGGTTTCAGAGCTTCCCCTCTCTGCAGCCTATGCTCCATTTGTTGTTCATTTTGCAGGCTCAGATGCTGTATCCACAGTCCCCATACTCCATCCAGAGTTGGGTCACCAAATCCTCAGATCTCACTGAATGTCTGCGGCAACTTACAGCACAACCTCCAGCAAAGCACCCCCTGCCCTTCCACTAAATTTTCATTTGCAGAAGCCAGTCAGAAGCCCCTCGCTACAAGTGTTTTGGACAAGACCAGATTCCCTCAAAATATTTCCAGAAGGTCGTTTAGACCCAAACCTTCCCTTACTTTAAATATAGATGTGAAGTGCGTGTTCCAGTTATGTTGTGACTAGTCAAACCACTCGACATTGAGCAAAATATAATCTATTCAAATGCTTTAGTTAAAATACAATCAAAGGAAATAATGTTTTGGGATAGCTTATATGTTGGAACACTTACACAAACAATAGATACTTTACCTTCTTGGTTTACACCGCTTGGCACAAAGATATATTCAAATACAGATCCGAACAGCAGTTTTCCAATCCAGGGGGAAACAACATCAACAGAGATCTCAGAGAGAAAAGCAGCTGGGGATCATGTATTGAAACTTCCAACCCTTCTGGGATCCCCAGCAGCTTCTGGATGCTGCAGCTAAAAGTAAAATGAGGAAATCTAGTCTGGGAGAGCTGGCCACTGTCCTTCCATTGTTACCAAAGTTTTAATGAAACCTAAAATCTCAGTTATTTATTTAAACTGTTTTCAGACAGCAGTTCTGCACCTCTGCCTTTAACACCTCTCTTCAAAATAAAACCCAAGAGAAATAACCTTTTTACAGTTATCCTCACAACTCCATCTTTAATAAAATAATCCATCAATACACAAAGGTGGATTTATTTTCGACCTCCTAATCTTCCTCTATTAGTAGACTGAAATGCATTTATATTACATTGACTCTGAGCATACAAATATTCACATCTATTTCGATTTCAGTCATTTTACTCCTGCCACAGAATGCCTTTGTCTTTCTTCATCCAAGTCTCCACACTTAGGTTTTATCGCCCTGTCGCCTGTATAGTTTCAAACTGAATGGCAGCAATAATAAGCTCAATCGAAACAGACTGGTATTTTTCTCCCTAAACTTCACCAAAAATTTTAAGGGGTTATGATCAGTGATAAAGATTTGTCTCAGGTATGTTATTGGCAATGTAAATCTGAAATGTTGCAACGCCAACACCAAGGCCTCCTTCCCCATTGTGGAATAAATCTGTTGATGTTTCCACTGGACACTCCAACCACACGTTACATAATGGAGTGCTTCTAATCTTTCCAATCGTCCTTTTGAATGACACAGCTCCTAATGTCTCAGCATAAAATAATTACATACTTCTGTACCTCTTAATGCTCTAACCTCTTTACCTGCTTCTCCTGGCCTATGCCAGTAAACCTTTACAAGTCCTCGCACATTCTTCTCCATCTCTCACAGAAACCAAACTTTGATTTCTGAACTCAATCATCATCAGCCATTTCAGCTTCTAATCTTGCTGTTTTAACTCTGCTCTTCCACACGAGTTTTCACGGCTGCAGGAAGTGAATTGTTGAACTTCTCCAAAATAAGAATCTTTCTAAGAGTGTCATAGGTTTGTTCTGTTTTTAATACCCTTACCACCTTTCAAAATTACTTTGTTTGATCTTTTCAAACTCAATGTGCGTTTAACCAGGGACCCTCTTTTAGATTCCTGTAACGCTGTCTGTCAATGTCTGGCCCAAGCTCATATGCACTTCAGATGGCTTTCTTTACCACTCCATACTGGCCAGATACCTCCTCCATTAGGGATGCAAATACCTATCAGCTTTGGATCAAATCAATCCACATGGTCACTGGTGTCTGCATTTGTTTAGCCACTTTCTCAAATGAAATTCAAAAGGCTTCCCCATCCTTCTCATCAAATTTAGAGAATGCCTGGATGCATTTAAACAGAACCTCTTTAGGCCATTGGTTACAATAGGGTTGCTCAACCGCACTATCCTCCTCATCCCACCGACATTCTACCTTCATCTCCGCCTTCTGTATCAACTTTCCCCTCTAATTGCTAACTCTTTAAGTTGAAACTCTGTGCTTTTCTTCTGTCCTTTTCTCTCTTTCTTCTTCGTTTCCTTTTCTTTTATTTCTACTTTTCATCATAATTCAACCTCTTTCAATTCCTTCTCAGGTTCAAAGACCATCATTTCAAATTGAATTCCAGCCATTTCCAAAGAGTTTGATGGCGGTTCCACGAAACGTAATTGCCGATCTATAGCTGTAATTATCTCTAATTTTCTCACAGACAATCGCAATCCCAACTCCAGGTTGTTGGTCAATTCCTAAAGCTTTACCGTCATTCCCTTTTGTAAAACCGCCAACTTCACTTTTCAACACCCAGAGAACTCTTAATGACTGAATCTTTAGATACAAAATACTGTTTAAACCAACCGAATTCAACATCCAGAAAAAAGAGACTATCAACTACCATACGCGACCTTTGAACCCAATAGCCTCCTGGTGCATACTCTCCAATGTCTGCATGAGCTTATTCTGGATGATTTGGTTTCCTCCCATAATCCAAAGATGTGCATGTCAGGTGCATTGGCCATGATAAATTGTTCATATTTTTCAGGGATGTGTGGGTTAGTTGCCTTCGTCGGGGTAAATGTGTAATAATAGGATAGAGGAATGGGTCTGGGTAGGTTACTCCTCGGAGGATCGGTATGGATTTGTTGGGGAGAATGGCCTGTTTGCAAATTCTAAACCCAATTTGGTATTATCGATTTAGAACCGGACAAGAGTCCACAGTTTGCTATCGTCGAACCAGACTGTCTCAAGCTGTTTAAAGAAGGTAGGTTGGATGCCAACCTTTCCTTATTTTAAAGGTAGATGTGAGTTGGATGTTCCAGATGTCAAACTATTCAAACCACTCACCATTAAGCAAAATACAATATATGTAAACACTCTAATGAAAATCCAATTAGAAATGAAGATGAATTTAGAATAATTTTTCTATTGGCGATCTTTACCGAATAATGGATACAGTACCTTCTACTAATGAACTGTTCCAATATATCAATATCCCATAAACACACCCCTTGGCAAAAAGGACCATTCAGACATGCATTCTTGCATACAGTTCTCCAATCCAGGAGGAAACACCATCAAGTGAGGTTCCAGAGAGAATAGCAGCTGTGGATAATTTACTGAAACTTACAACCCTTCTGGGACCCCAAGCACCTGGTGATTGTTATAGCTACAATATATAAAAAAACTAGAAATCCTGGTCTGTGCCAGCTGGCCATTGTTACTGCTATTTATTTGAAAACCCTAAAAGCCCAAAAAGTTATTTACTTGAGCCGTTTTCAGTAGGAAGTTTTGCCTTTAAGCCCTCTTACTAAAAAAAGGAGAAAATAACCTTTTATTTAAAAAGTGGCAGCATTGTCAGGCAATTTATATGCGTGGTCCTTTACTCAGTGGGCTTCCTTTTGTTACTGATCGCATGGTCACCTGAGAGCGATAGCCACAGGTACAGACCAAGTTACAAGGATGTTTCTCATAACTTCTGAAACACGCCTGTCCATGGACCATCACATGGGACACACCGGGAAGTGAACAACAGCTTGACACACCCCATTTCATTATTTCTGAGCTACACAATGCCAGCACTCGATTCAATAGGGAGGCCAAAACCCAAGGCCAGGGAAAGAAAGAAAGGGACAAGAGATTCACATTAAAGACAGAAACAGACAGTTAATTAACTGAAAAGATGTTGTGGAAATATATGGAAAACGTCAGGGCAGTGGGACTAACTGGCGAAGTGAGATCTTCGAGAGTAAAATTACAAGAATGAGAACATTGAATAAAGACATTGTCAGATCAGCTGAAATGGTTTGTTACATCAAGTTCTCAATCTGCTTCACAGAACACCACAAACAACATAAACTGGGACAAGAGACAGCCCAGCATGGAGAGCTGTGCAGAGCATGCTCGTGTGTTGCTCAGTAAACTGCACTATCTGCACAGCATAGAGAGTATTGCAAACTTTACTAACATATGCTAACGATCCTCGCAACAGATAACTGCCGATAATTGGAAGGTTTGCTCTCTCTGTGTGTTCATCAGAGACTGAGAGAGTGTGCGCGATAGGCGTGTTTGAATGCGAAACTCATTGTTTGAGAAGGAACGCACATGGAGAAAAAAATTTTAAATACGAACAACAGGCTTTTTGTTTATCAATAGAGAGAACGAGGGAAGTTTCATGGACAGATGAGATAAAGTGTTTGAGAATGTTAAAATAAAGGCATTGCCAGACACAACAGCAATATACATCGGCGTGCACATGAATGACAGATGGATGGGAGTTTGGTGTGAGTTCGAATCAGATTTGCTTCGGCAGGTTTGAAGCCGGGAGTGTCAGCAGCAGATTATTGGCTTCATTAAGACTGTATTTCATAGCTCAAGGTTCAAACAACAGATGGAATAAACCAGTGAGATATATTCTGGGGTGGTGAGTATTTCAAGTTCGAAATGTTCAGGGTATGGTGTCAAGAATCAGCTCATAGTCAAAGGGATCTCCCACAGTTGTGACCTGACTGTTTCAGCTGCAGATATTGGCCAGGAATGGGATGGAAACAGTGGAAGGAAGTGGAGTTTGTAACCAGAAGAGTAGAAAGTGACCTCCATGCTCTTAACAGTAAAGGCAATGAGACAATGCATTGTGGTTCTCCCCTGAAACTGAATAGTTCAACATAGAGACCCGTGAGTAACACTGCCAGAACAGAGAGCGAGACAGGAATTGAACACCTTCATTGACGTAGTTAGTAGTGGTCTGTAGAGTGAATATCTGGATTGTGAGATTCAACAGGAACAATAACAGTGGCAGGAAGTGTAGACAATATGAAATAACAATAATACATTCATAACTTGTTGATAGAAAACAAAATCTGGATAGTGACACTCACCAGGAACACCAACGATAGCCAGTAATGGATAATAAAAGTATTGAATAATGAAAAGAGCGAAATAGATCCGCAATGATAATGACATCCAATCAAATTCAGAAAGAAAACAAACATAATCGGAGAAGCTCCTGTATATTGTTGGAATATTCCTGTCTAATGTTCTCAGATTCTGATCCATTGTTGGAACATTCCAGTCTAATGTTCTCTGATTCTGATCCATTGTTGGAACATTCCAGTCTAATGTTCTCAGATTCTGATCTCTCCTCCCCTCTCTCTGGATCTGCTGATCCCTGTCAGTGCTGTCGGTGATGCTCCCGCTCATGTTATGGGTTGACACATTGAACGGAGCCCATTTATCATTAAAAGATGGAAAGCTTCCACTGAGATAATTAGAATCCATGGAGATTGGCATTAATCACAGTCACTGAACAAACAGGCCCAGTTAACCAATTCAAGACATCACTTTTCATTTACTGGTTTTGGATGGAATGGATAAGGTTGCTGAGGGATGGACCATAAATCTTTCAATATTTTTAATGTTTTTTCCCCTTGTATATGAGAGTATTAACAGAACACTGCAGCGGTCGATATATGTTCCACTCTGTTTATGAAAATAGGCAGTGAGAAAATGACAGATCTGCTGCAGAAAAAGAAATGTCAGGTGGGCAAGTTTCTAGATACCTGAAACAAAGTACGGTACCTATTGACCAGTGTGAGGCTACTCCTGGTTTTAATGCCCTGTTTTCAAATTCTTTCATAACCTTGAGACAGAACATTGAGACTGCTGCTCAGTAACAGGCCAAAGCAATTCTGTCCCTCTGGGCCCCTTACAGAGGGATAGGAGAAGGCCAGTCAGCCCATATTAACCTGTTGCTACTTGAAAAGGTAGAAAGTTGGAATATTGGCACATTTTGCCAACAGAATCATTCAAAACAAAGAGATTTGTCGCTGCAGCTGTATGAGGTGTCACTGAGAGGGCACCTGGAGTACATTGTGTTGTTTGTGTTTCTGTAACTGAAAAGGAATGGGTCTCCATTAGATACAGTTTACCGGCTGCTCGTAATCCACAGGTTGCTGTGTCTCGGATCTGTTACACAGGGACAGGAGGAGGCCATGCAGCCTCTCGAGTGTGTTTAGAAGAACTGGAGGAGGCCGTTAAGCCTCTTGGGTCTATTACAGAGGGACAGCATTTCCACTGTAATACAGAGGGACAGGATGAGCCTATTCAGTCTCTCGAGCCCGTTATAGAGGCACAGGAAGTGTTTATTTAACTTTCAAGTTTGTTATGCATAAATATTAGTTTTAAATTAATTATGGAATCGAAATTACCTGATGTCAACATTAAAGTTCTAACTTTGAACAAGGCCAATTTTGAAAGTGTTAGGTGAGCCCTGTGAAAGGCAGATTGGGATATCCGATTCACAGGTTAAGGGATGGTTGGAAAATGCAAGTTCATCAAAACTTGGTTTCAGAGAGTCCAGAGCAAACGTGTTCCTATTAGTGAGAGGGGCAAGGCTGGTGGGTGCAGGGAGTGCTGGATGGCTAGATATATTGATGTTATGGTCAAGGTAAGGAAGGAGGCATATGTCAGGTAAACAGAGCTGAGATCAAGTGAATCCCGAGAGGTGTATAAGGGCAGCAAGTGTATCATCAATCGGGAAATCGGGCCAGGAAAATGTGGACAAGAGATTGCTTTAGAAATTGGGTTAATGAGGCATTGAACAAATTCTACAAATCCTTCAATGGCAAAAGATTAACTAGGGAGACAATAGGGCCCCTTAAAGATCAGTAAGGCTACCTATTTATGGAACCACAACAAATTTGAGGGATACAAAACAAGTATTTCTCCTCAGTATTTAATGTGGAGGAGGTTACAAGAGCGAGAGAATGAAGAAATATGCAATGATACCTTGAAAAGTGTCTATATTACAAGGAGGTGTTGGACATTTTAAAACACATAAAGGTGAACTAATCCCTGGGACCTGATCAGTTGTATCCCAGATGTTTGCGGGAAGCTAGGAAATAGATTGCTTATGCATTTTGCTGATATATTTGTAACATTGATTTTCACAGGTGAGGTGTCAAAAGACTGGAGGGCTGCTAACATAGTGCAATTATTTAAGAAAGTAAAGAAAAAAACAGGTAACTATAGATCGGTGAGCATGACGTCAATGGTGATTAAATTGTTGGAGGGGATTTCGAGGAAAAAGATCGATATGTATTTGGAAAGACAAGGACTGAAGAGGGCTTTGTACATTGGAGATCACGTCTCACTGACTCGGTGTAATCTTTTGAGGAAGTGATGAAGATGATTGATGAAGACAGGACAGTGGATGTTGTCTTTATGGAATTCAGTAAGAAAACCAAAATGGTCTACATGGTAGACTGGTTAGCAAGGTTAGACTGGCTGGGATCCAGGGAGAACTCGCCATTTAGGTCCAAACCTTTCTTGAATATTGGAGACAGGGCGTGACAGTGACATTTGTTCATTAAACTTGGAGACCTGTGACCAGTGGCGTGCCGCAAAGATCAATAGTGGGTCCACTGCTTTTTGTCACTGATACAAATCATTTACATTTGAGTATATGAAGTATGGTCAGTAAGGTTGTAGATAATAACAAATTTGTTGGTGTCGTTGACAGTGATGAACGATCCCTCAGACCACAATGGGACTTTGTTTAGGTGAACCAAGGAGTGGCAGTTGGAGTTTATTTTAGTTAAATGTGAGGTGTAGCATTTTGGCAAGACATATCAAGGCAAGACATATAGGTAGGGTCCTGTCGAAAGCTGCCAATCAAGGAGAATTCCATAGAAGTTATCGAATCCCCTACAGTGAGGAAACAGGCTTTTCGGCACATCGAGGCCACACCGACCCTCTAAACAGTATCCCTCCAGACAAACCCCTACTCTATCCCTCTGAACCTGCATTTCCCATGGCTAATCCACCTCGCCTGCACATCCCTGGGTACTTTACTCAATTTAGCATGGCCGATCTACCCTTATCTGTATATCTTTATACTGTCGGAGGAAAACATAACATCCGGAGGAAACTCGTTCAGAGACGGGGAGAATGTGCAAACTCCACACTGGCAGTCATTCAAGGATGGAGTTAAACCCAGATCGCTGCACTCTGAAGCAGCAATGCTAGTCACTGAGCTACTGTGTCACCTTGTGGTTCAGGTTCTCCGTTCCTTGAAAGTGCTGTCACAGGTAAACAGTGTAGTGAAGAAGGCACTTGGTGATCTTCCCTTTATTGGTCCGTGCTTTGTGTCTAAACATTTTCACGACGCGTTGCATCCGTTCAGGACATTGGTTTGGCCACTTGTGTAATATTGCCTTTAATTCCAGTTTCCCTGCCGTCGGAAAGATGTTGTCAAACTCGAAAGGGTACAGAAGAGATTTAAAAGAATGTTGCAGGTGTTGGAGGGTTAGAGTTACAGGGAGCGTTTGGATAGGCTGGGGCTATTTTCAAGTGTTGAGGCTGGGGGGGATCCTTAAAGGGGTTTATAAAATCATGAGGGGCAAAGATAAGGTAAACAGTCAATGTCTTTTCCCAGATAGGCGAGTCCAAAATTAGAAGACAAAGGTTTAAGGTGAGAGGGGAAAGATTTAAGTAGGGACATGAGGGGCAACATTTTCACACAGAGACTGCTGCGTGTATGGATTGAACAGCCAAAAGAAGTGGTGGAGGCAGGTACAGTTACACCATTTAAAAGGCATTTGGATGGATACATGCATGAGAGATGTTCAGACGGAAATGGGCCAAATGCTGCCAAGGGGAACGAGATTTATTTAGGATATTTGGTTTGGCATAGACGACCGGACTGAAGGATTGTTTTCTGTACTGTACATCTCTGAGACTCTATTGCCTTTTGAGTGTATAACACAGGAACAGGAGGAGGCTACTCAGCTTCTGAATTCTGTCAGTCAGATTGTTTGCTCAATTACTGAGAGCAAAATACAAAAATACATCATTCAGATTTTGATGGTGATTTACAGAATCAGGAGAATTGCTTTTAGTCAACAGAAGCTGTAAGGAATGTGAAGAGGCTATTCAGTCCCTCAGTTCCATTCCACAAGAGCAGGAGGTGAGCACAGAGCTATTGGAGCATGTTACACAGGAACAGGAGGAGGACATCCATTTTCACAGACTTGGGATCAGGAAGCAGTCATTCAACTGCTTGAGACTGGGACACAGGAACAGGAGGCAGTCATTCAACTGCTCGAGGCTGGGACACAGGAACAGGAGGGAGTCACTCAACTGCTCGAGACTGGGACATGGGAACAGGAGGGAGTCACTCAACTGCTTGAGACTGGGACAGGGGAACAGGAAAAGGAACAGGAGGCCGTCACTCAACTGTTCGAAACTGGGCCACAGGGAAATCTGTAGGCTAGTGAGGCCCCAGGATCCTGTTACACAGGAACAGAAGGAGGTGCCTCACTTCCCACTAGTATGGGACATTGGGAGAGAAGAGGAGTTTGCTTGGAACAAACATAAATACATGAACAAGTTGGATTAGTGGTCCATTCAATCCTGCCCCACCATTCACTAAGACCACGGCTGATCTGATTGTGATTTCCTCGTTCCATTTTACGGAGACTGTCCTCTCTGCAGCCTCTGCTCCATTTGTTGGTCATGTTACAGACCCAGATGCTGCAACAACACTCACCATGACTCATCCAGAGGGTCGGGTCTAAGGATGAGTCAGGATTTGAAGGGTCCAATAACAAGAATGAAAACATAAAATAAAGGTATAGTCAGATGTTTAGTTCTCTCACATTCGCAATCAAACTCACATAAACAGCCCATCCATAATACATTAGGGATGGAGCACTGTGTAGGTATGGCTAGCGTACTGCTGAATGCAACCCAACAATATCCAGAATGGAACTCTGTGCAGCCCACACCAATACTTGATCTATATTCCTGGGATAAATGTCCAGCGTGGGGAGATGTGCAGACCCCACTGGTTTATTCATATATAAACACAGGTTGTTCTAGTTTTCGGTAACACTGTGTTAGATCACTGCCCAGTGTGGGGAAACTTGCTGGAAGTGACAGGATGTGCAGCTCCCATCCAGTTACAGCGCCAGATCGCCACTGTACCTTGACAAGTTTTGATGTGAAAATCATTGCAAGGGAGAGATGTAAATGAAAACAGTTGAAACACCAATAGTTCTGATTAAGGCGAGTATCCCACAAGTATTTAAAGATGAAATAACTG
Source organism: Chiloscyllium punctatum (assembly GCF_047496795.1). NCBI lineage: Eukaryota > Metazoa > Chordata > Chondrichthyes > Orectolobiformes > Hemiscylliidae > Chiloscyllium > Chiloscyllium punctatum. The sequence goes on from NW_027309946.1 coordinate 89,657, forward strand.
AGATATTATCCGATGAGGTTCTGTGAATGGTACAAGCAAGGAAGAGGGGGTTAGTTGCCTCCAAATCATCAATGGGAATTAGAGGAACAAATATGCAGGGAAACTGGTGAGAGTAGCAGGAGTATTAGGATTGTCATAATAAGTGATTTAAATTTTCCTAACATAGACTGGGACATCCAGATAGTTAAGAACTTCGATGGAATGTAATTTCTTAAGTTTGTTCAAGAAAGTTTCCCAAACAGTATATAAAGGGTCCGACAAGGGAAGGGACACACTCGACCTACTGTTGGGAAATAGGTGACGGTGGTAAAGTGGGGGAGTATTTTGGGAAAAGTGACTGGCGTTGCATTAATTTTAAAATAGTTATGGGAGGGACAAAATTGGTCCACAGATTCAAGTTCTAAATTGGGGCAAGGCATATTTTGTTGGAATTAGACAGAGGATTGCAGTGTTAATTGGAGTAGTTTGTTTTCAGGTAAAAGGATGTCGGGCACGAGGGAGGGCTGTAAAAGTGAGATAGCTCGAGTTCAAGGTTTATATATTCCTGTGAGGGTGAAGAGAAAGTGAGGCTTGAAGAGAAAACCCTGGATGACAAGAGATATTCAGGCTCTAGCCAGCAAAAAGGAGGCGTGGTTCAGGTACAGGCAGCTGGGATCAAGGGCATCCCTGGAGGTACACAGGGGATACAGGAGTTTACTGAAGAAGGAAATCAGGAAGGCGAAAAGGGAGTATGAGATAGCCTTGGCTGAGACGATTAGAGTGAACCCAAATTCACTATAGTAAAGAAAAAGAACAACTAGAGACAGAATAGGACGCCTTAAAAACCAAAATAGGCACGCATGAGTAAAACTACAAGAGATGGTTGAGGTCCTCAATTTCCCCTCTGTGTTTACCATGAAGAAAGACATGAAGTCCTGTGACCTTTGGGAGGTTAATTGTCATATCTTGGTACTGTCGAAATCACAGTAGAGGTGCTGCTGGACATATTAGAATGCACAAAGTCAGATAAATCTCTCGGTCCTGAACAGATATATCCAAGAGCACTGCAAGAGGTGAGAGAAGACAGGGGCCAAGGTCCTGGAAGACTGGGCGGTAACAAATATAGTGCCCTTCTTCAAGAAGGGCTGCAAATAATTGCCTGGGAAATACAGATCAGTAAGCTTCACATCTGTTTGCAGTAAACTACTTGAGAAGGTTCTGAGGTACAAGATATGCATGCATTTGGAAAGACAGAATTTGACTTGGAGCAGTCAGCATAGCTTTGTGCGTGGAAGATCATGCCTTACAAATTTTATTAGGGTTTTTTGAGGAAGTGACCAGGAAAATTGTCGAGGGCAGGGCGGTCAACATAATCTATATGGATTTCAGTAAGGCCTTTCGTAAGATTCCACATGAAAGGCCGCTCTAGAAGGTTAGATTGCACAGACTCTCAGGTAAGCTGGCAATTTGGTGACGCAGTTGGTTTGACATTATAAAGCAAATGGCTATGGTGGAGGTATGCTTGTCGGATTGGAGGCCTGTGACAAGTGGAGTGCCTCAGGGGTCGGTACTGTCTCCATTGCTGTGTGTTATCTAGATCAATGATTTAGACGAGAGTGCACAATGCAGGTTAGTAAGTTTGCAGATGGCACTAAAATAGGAGGTATTATTTACAGTGAGGAACATTATCAGAAATTGCAGCACGACCTTGATCAGCTGGGGAAGTGGGCTGAGAAATAGCAAATGGAGTTTAATATAGATAAATGCAACATCTTTAATTTTGGAAAGTCAAATTCAGGTGGGAGTTTAATGGTGAATGAGAGGGCCTTAAGGAGTGTAGTGGAACAAAAGGATGTTGGAAATCAGGTGCATGGTTGTCTGAATTTGAGTCGCAGATATACAGGACAGTGAAGAAGGCTGTTGGCACACTGGCCTACATCAGGGCATTGAATATAGAAGTTGGGACGTTATATTGCAGTTGTACAGGATGTTGGTGAGGCTGCAGTTGGAGTATTGTGTTCAGGTTTGTTCTCCTTGACCTAGAAAGGATATTATTAACGAGAAAGAATTTACAAGAAATTTACAAAGATGTTTCCTGGGCTAAAGGTTCTGCGTTATAGGGAGAAGTTGGACAGGTTAGAACATATTTCTTTACAGCGTAGAAAACTGAGGGGGATTATATAGAAGTGTACCTCTTATCAAATCATGAGAACCATGCATAGGGTGAATATTTCAATTTTTTTTTTGCAAGGTTGGAAACCAAGGACTAGAGGACATCTGTTAATGTTTGGAGAGGACAAAAATAAAAAGGAACCTGAGGGTCAACGTTTTTACATAGACTGTGTTTAGCCTTTGGTATGAGCTGCCAGTGGAAGTGTTTGAGATGGGTACAATAACAACATTAAAAAGGTATTTGGATAAATACATGGATAGGAAAGGAGCAAGGGCAGGGAAATGGGGTGAGTGTGGATACACATTTTGGTCGGCATCTACCAGCTGGGCCGAAGGGCCTGTTTCCATGCAGTAGAAATGTATGACTGTAATTACGTGTGTTTCAGGATAGAGACAGAGAGGGACAGACTGAGAAAAAGTGTCATGGAAAGATATGTTCACAGGTTTTAGAATGCTGATATGAAGACATTTCGATAGTATCATGCAACACGGGTCAGTCTTATGAAGAATTATGAGTGAATGGAATAATGCTGTGAGTTCAGGCGATGGGGAGTTTTGAATGAGCATTTGTTCTGCAACTTTGTAATTGGGAGTGAGGACAGCAGAGTCTTCGGCTCATTGAACTGTATAAAACAGGAATTTGTCTCAGTGTCATTTTCATTGAGTGTGACAGAGGGATTGTCTGTGCGAAGCTGAGCTAGTTTCCTGGTGCTATCTTATCGAACTCACCTCATTAAATACCACCCACCCCACCCAGCTCTCATTGAATGCCAGCTCGATTCTCCCATCCATCATGATTGGAGGTACTCATAGTCGCCAGGGTTTCCCGAGATATTCCGTGTTCCTTGTCACTGGTGCCATCTTTAAAAGGCCAAGGGGCATACGGCTGAGCTTTCTCAGTTTGGAGCTGCCCTGTACAGTTTACCCCGAGCATGGCAGATAGTTTGTTGACGGTGCATGGTGTGCATAGTGGATGGGCTAGTGCAGAGCGGGGCCATTGCCTTCTCAGAGGGGGCCATACCACCAGACCCACCGAGCATGGTCTGTGCTCACCACCAAATTCAGTGTAGCATCTGCGGCCTGAAGAAATGTCCAGCAAAACAGGACAAGCATCAATAACCTTCCCCGGTCTGTCAGGGTAATTGGTCACTGTATTCTCTCTGCTCCCTCACACTCACTGTATATCTGTTATAGCACGACCAAGGCTCATGCTCCACCACTCTCACTGCCGCATGCAACAGCTTTGCTCTCTCTCTCTCTCGCCTTTGTAATACCCCCCAACACAGTTAGAGAACATTCTGGAGAACACCGAATATGGAATGTTCCAGATAGTGTTCCAAATAATGCCCACTTTCAGGAAAATGGCAGTGCCCCAGTGTATAACCACATAAGTAGAAGGAGTAGAGATGCACTTTTCCAAATCACACATATTTCAAACCATGTTGAGGCCATTCAGCCCTTCAAATGTGCTCTAGCATTTAATAAGTTCCCAGCTGATCTGGTGCTTTTCTCAGATACTGGAGCTTTCAGTCATTCAACCCTCTGCGTTCCTGTCACTGTCCAGACGGCACTCAGGCACTTTTACCCCAATTTTCTTCAAGCGCCTGTTTGAGGGCATTTCCGATGGAACGCACTCTCCTAACAGTATATTCCATCAACTGTATACTTTCATGCAACAGTCAGCATGCTTTACACAGACCAAACAAAAATATACTTTCATTTTATGGTTATAGATATCCAATCATACTGTGTAATTCTGGTTATTTCAGTTGACTCACCATAATGATATTAAACCAAAAACAACTTCTAAATACGTCTTGTTATAAAATACAATTTCGAGCAGAGAATGTTTTTACCCTTGCTGGGCCCAAGGGCTTTTTTCCACACTGTAAGGATTCTACTAATTCTAAATCACTCAAGTAAGACACACCCCTTGCTGCCCACAGTTTAAACCTGGAATCCATTATCCCAGGATGACAACCCAGTATGCCAATTATACGGGTAAAAAACATGGTTTTGACTGTATTGCCCTCAATGTGACGCATTGTCATTCATGCTTTAACAGTATTGATAATTATTGGGTTATGACAATACTCCATAAATGTTATATCCGTTATCTGAACTGTACCACTTTCCTTGTTATGAGTGTTTCTCTTGCCCTTTATCTGTGACTGTTTCTGTGTGTAACAGTTACACAGTCTCCCACTCAGTTGCCTGGACGGCATGTTTGTGATGTAGAGGGAGTTCAACAGCGCAGGTTCAGTTCCTCACACTGACAGAGGTTACCAAGAAGGGGACGCTGTCTCAACCTCACCCCATCACCCGAGATGTGGTGACCCTCAGGATAAACCACCATGAGTGGACTGTCTAATGAGAGTTCTTTGGGACTCTATTCTATCAATGCTAGCATTTTAATACTTTTAAAAATATCTTTATTGAAAAAGAGAATTTTAATATTATAATAAACCAATAACAACACAACTCAATTAACTGATCAAAATTGCACCCATGTGCATGTAAATACAAAACAAGTTAAAAACACGAAACGGACAGAAGAAAAACAAAAATTAAGAGTAAATAATTAATAAATAATACTGCTCATTGTAACAAAATGATAGCTCTCGTTCTTCAAGAGCATTAGCTGATATCCCTTTTTATGTTCATTATTCTTCCTCTTTGGATATAAGATTCATTAGATAATATCGTCATGGCTGTTTAAAAGCCCTTCCGAGAGTGACAGATAAGCGTGTCACGGTAATTCAAAAAGGTCTGCCATGGTCTTATATAAATCTCTGTTTTTGGTGCACCATGCTGGTGAGAATGGCCAAATGGATATTCTCCATGAAGAGCTTACGACGACCCAACAGACCCGGGCGGGGGGTGGGGGAGGGTGTTGGGTTTTTTTTTTTGGGGGGGGGTGGTGATTCAGACACAACAGAATGCTTTTCCTAGCACAGAAACTAAGGATATTTTTTCACTTGTGCATCTGTGTAAAGTACCCTGGGCAGGCCCAGGAAAAGAGAAACCAGGTCCATCTCCAATTCAGTCCCCTCGACCCACTCTATCACACCTGATACAGTGCTCCAATATATATGAAGCCTGCAGCAGGACCACATGCAATGAGTAAGAGTGCCTGTAGTCATTCTGCATTTCGGACATGCTGAAGATAATCCCATTTTGAATGTTGGGAGATAATCTAGTGTCAGATAGGCCATATGAAGAATTTCCAACTGCATGGAAAGGGTCCTATTACAGATGAAATTCTTCGAGCATTTTCACAAATATCCTCCCATGGCTCCGAAGTGTTCTGAACCCCCAACTCTCTCTCGCAGACATCACAAAGCTGCACAGTCTTGTCTAAGAGGACACTCTCCAACTAATGATAAAGGGTACTGTGGGAGAGTGTATTCTAAGCAATAAGCAGCCTCTTCTCTCTATCGGATCTGTAAGAGTCTGGTAGAAATGTTTTTTTAAATCAAATCTCTGATCTGGAAAAGAAAGAGAAAAGGTCTCTACTAGCCAGTCCATACATACGAGTTATTTGATCAAATGACATCATTGTTTCTCCCTCAAATAGCACGAGGTGCCTCAGTAGTGAGCATTGCTGCCTCACAGCACCAGTGTTCCGAATTTGGTTCCGGCATTGGGTGCCTGGCTGTGTGGAGTTAACATATTCGAGGCCTGTCTGTGTGGGTTTCCTCCCACAGTCCAAAGATATGTTGGTTAGATGAATTGATTATTGATAAATCACCCATAGTGTTCAGTGATGAGTAGGTTGGGTCATTAGTCAGGGGAAATATAGGATGGTACGGTAATGGGTCTGGGTGGGCTACTCTTCAAAGGGTCAAAGTGGACTTGCTGGGCCCAAGGGCTTTTATTGACACTGTAAGGATTCTACTAATTCTAAATCACTCAAGTAAGACACACCCCTTGCTGCCCACAGTTTAAACCTGGAATCCATTATCCCAGGATTACAACCCGGTATACCAATTATAGGAGTAAGAAACTATGGTATTGCCCTCAATCTGAAGCATTGTCATTCATGCTTTAACAGTATTGATAATTATTGGGTTATGACAATACTCCATAAATGTTCTCATTTTGTCTAAGACCAGCAGACCAATAAGGGTTCACTTTGTCTGAGAGGGTTCAATATCTAATCCTATTGACGCCGAGTCCTCAGCGGCCCATGCACTAACATAGGATAAAAAAGACCTGAATTCATAGCTTTTAATCTGGGAGATCTACTCCCCACAATGTGGGGTAGTTAAAATTTGGTTAGCTTGATAGAGAGTCGCTTATGGTGCCAAATGAAAGAGTTAACCAGCCATAAAATTTCCTAAATGTCTGTCTGGGAACCATAAAAGGAAGCTTTCACACGGGTTATAGTAAATGAGGAAGGACATTCATTTTAAGAACAGCTATCCGACCTAGCCAGGATATTGGAGGTGCCTCCCTTCTTTGAAGGTCTTGTTTAATTTTTCAAACAAATAGACATAGTTCACGTTAAATAAATGATCAAAAATGGATGTAATGAATATACTGAAATAGAGAAACCTCCCCACCCCCCCACCCACCCCCATCCATTTAAAAGAAAAACAGGATTTACCCTCAAAATCTGGTATTTTCCTAAGGCCTCCCATAGGCATGGCCTCCAACTTTGTAAAATTAATCTTAAAGCCCAAAAAGGCGACGAACGAATTAATGCATTGCATCACGTGAGCTGCCGAAATTGCGGGATTTGACAAACAACATAATCTTACCAACAACATAATCTTACGTGACTTCTATCCCATTTCTGGGGCAGGTATGTTGGGGTAATATTCCCAGTTGTGCAGGATGCCAGCGAACCTAAGATTGTTTCAGGGATGGGGAAGAGATCAACCCTCGTGTGCTATTTATGCGAGTTCAAGAAGAAAATAAAATCTCTACTTGTGAAGTAGAACTGCCTCCAGACATCCACCAGCTCTAGTTCTGCACACAAATCCACTAATTGCGTACATTATGACGAGGGTATTGGGGACCTTTGGACATTCTGTCCACCGTGGGGTGCATAAGAGAGTTGAAATATCCTCTACAACAATGTGCCACGATGCAAGATAACTTAATTTGGGAAATGCATGTACCAGGATTTTAAGCGGGTGCACTGGGTGGCAATTCAAAATACTGTATTAATTCCCACAGTTCAAGACTTTGAGGATCATGATCCTTCCATGAGTGTTTAATACAATCTAGTAATTTAAATGGAAGATTCTTACTATCCATTCTGACCTTTCCCCTACTCCTAGTATTAAAAGACGCGAAATAAACCCGATCATAGCCGCCCTGCTGTAATATCAAATGTTCCTTGTCATCACGGTGCATCTCCTGCAATAGAGCAACATCCACCCTCTTTGATTTTAAGACGAGCAATTACATTTTTCCTCTTGACTGGCAGATCACTACCCTTAATATTTCAGGTACACCATTTAACCACATAATAATCCATGACACATTGCAGCAACATTTGAATTCGAGAGAGTTTCACATCGAATTACACATCGCTGAGCATTAATGATAAAACACTCAGCGACCCTAAAAACGGTACAAACTATTACTACAACTAACAAGCTCGCAAAACTTTCCAAAGCTAAACACATTAAAAAAAAACAACGAACGAAACAAAATCCCAAGTGCCAATGACATTTTATATGGAAATTTACCCCGCCCATTGGGGGCGCCAACATATCCCAAAATTTTATCTTCTGCCCACTACCAATATGGCATTCAGGGCAATTAATAACAAAAAACAGGCTTCAACTGTCCTTAGGTCGGCAGTCTGTCATCACAACTACCTTTGTAACTCCCTCCAGCTTGAGCCACACCTCCGACACAAGCAAAGAAAGAGAAAACGAGTAGTAATACTAATGAAGAAGTTAAAAGTGTGAACTCTACCCATCCCCGACTATAATTTAACACTGGTTAATACCAGAAAAATCCAACAAAATTTCTTTAAGGGAGAAACATGATTATCTAAACATCCAGCTTTCCTTAAAATATCCACAAAGTTTTCGCTTTCTCTGGAGAATCAGACGAGTTCATTGATCCATTCAAAGCAATACAGAGCACTGCTGGGAACCTTAAGGAATACTGAATCCTGAGTTCCCTTACTCTTCTCTTGATATCATCAAAAGATTTTATTTCCTGAATCACCGATGCTGAAAAGTCATAAAAGAACATAATGCTGGATCTCTCGTGAATTAAAACCATCGGAAACCACACTGAGCTTCCATCAGTCTTTGTTTATCCCTGTAACTATGTAACCACACAAGGACAGGGCAAAGGTGTTGGTCTGAGTATAACCACCGTGCCGTAACCCAATGAACTTCGGCTTCGAAGTGAAGGAATCACAGCAGCCAGATCAAAGCTGACCACCTGCCATCTGGCCCAGCAGATCGACGATGTAAACATTCATCGTCCTGTCCCTGTTCTCGAGGTGGTCATCTTGTTCAGTTAAGGTCGGGACCTGTATTTCAAGGGGAAGGATCCTTTCCCGAGAGGAATTGATCACAGTCTCTGTCAATGCAGTTCGTCACTTGACATTGTATGTTCTGTTTCCAAGGCTGTCTAGTTGCTGCTCATGTTTTTGGACAAAGTCTGACAGCGGTTCTAGCCACAGCTGGACTTCTGTTCAGTCGTGCCTTCAATCATTTCACATAAGTTGGTGAACTCAGTAACCAAGGCCTGGTGAGTAACTGGGTCCATGGAACGAGCAGAGTGGGTTGCAGCTACAGCCTCAGGCATGCTCGATGCTTCTGATGGGTGCACCGTGTGTTGGGACTTACTCGACTCTTTCCCGTGTTTTATCATTTCCACTCGACAAAACGGGATTAATAAAGATTCTATAGCTCTTTTATTGTTGAATTTTAAGTAAATGGCTGGGATGGAGTGGGTTAGAGTACCACTTTGCCCGTTCTGTGATGCAAAGCCCAGCAAAGCGGACCTTTTGGATCATGGCCATCTTGGACTCCCCCTTAAAATTTTATCAACATTTTAAATTCGTTTTGCACTTTATTAATGAATTTTCTGGAGCTGTGTCATTTGGTACCATTGTCTACATTTCCCGCCACACTGCACATTCTTGCCAATCCCCGATAATCCTCGACTCCGTTGTTACTTATGAAACTTCTGTCTGTGCCTCAAAAATATTCAATATCTCTGCCTCCATTGCTCTGCGGGAAGAGTGTTCGAAAGACCTACAATGCTGAAAGAACAAAACATAAACCGCAAGACCTGAGTTTGAGATTAGTTTTTCTTTGTCTCCTTATCTGAGAAAGGATATAATTACATTGGAAGCAGTTCGTAGATGTTTCACTTCTTGGATTCCAGGGATGAGGGCCTTATATTATGAAGGCTTTAACAGGTTACACGTGGAATGAGAGGCGATCTTATTGAAACATACAGGACCGAGAGGAGAGTGGATCAGATATATACCCACTGGGTATAGTCCAAATTTCTTGTAATGTTTGTAGAATCTCTACAGTGTGGAAGCAGGCCATCCCATCCATCAAGTCCACAGTGACCCTCTGAACAGCATCCCCCCGAACCTTCCCCACCCCTTCTCTATCCATGTAACCTTGCATTTTCCATTACTAACCTACCTAACCTACACATGCCTGGGCACTATGGACAATTTAGCATGGCCAATCCACTCTAAGCTGCATATCTTTGGACTGTGGGAGGGAATTGGAGTATCGTGAGGAAACCCACACAGATTCCTGCACAGAGAATACTCAAATTCCACGCAGAGCATAGCCCAAGGTTGGTAGTTAACCCAGCTTCTTGGTAACGGGAGGTAGCAGTGCTAACCACAGATCCAACATGCACATCCATTAGTCCTATTAATTACTTGTGGCTGACTAAAGAAATCTGCCTGACTTGTTCCTATCACTGAACCTGATCCAGTCTGAGACCTTTATCATTGGCCATATCACGAACCTGGTTACATTTAAAATTTGTTGTGAGCAGTGGAGGAGTGGGACTAGAAAAGGAAACAGTGACACCCTCCAACCTCAGTCAGAATAGAAATTAGGAAAATTCATTCAAGTGGGAATTCTCTTTGTGATATATGACTCTTTATTTTATATTGAGGCTAGTTTCGTCTGGTTGTCCATAGACGGTGAATCAGGGATAATAGTACATGGAGATAAAAGTGTAGCTGGGACCACAATGAGATGAGCCACGACCTTATTTAGTGGTGGAAAAAAAAACAAATTACTGTGGATTCTGGAATCTGAAACCAAAAGAGAAAATGCTGGAAAATCTGAGTAGGTCTGGAAGCATCTGTAAGGAGAGAAAAGAGCTGACGTTTCGAATCTAACTGACCCTTTGTCAAACCTAATAGAAAGGGAGTTATAAAGAGGTATTTATATGAGGAAAAATGCCTCGATATTTCTCCCCTTTATTTTTAGCTTTCTCTCCTTACGGATGCTACCAGACCTGCTGAGATTTTCCAGCATTTCCTCTTTTATTTACTAGTGGAGTAGTTTCAAAGGGCCGAATGGCCCATTTGTGTCCCTCAGCCCTGTGTTCTGATGTTCCATTCAGCCCTTCAGACCTGCTATATAGGGACAGATCGAGGTCACTCGGATGGTTAGGTGTAGTTTTGGAAAGGTATTTGGAAAATGCAGGCTGGGTTGGGAAGCGACCCCACCGCCAATCCCTGTTTCCAAATTTGCGTCATGTTACAGAACCAGATACGCTGGGATACAGCCCACATACCCCACCCGGGTTAATCCAAGCAAATCCTCTGCTCTCCCTGAATGCAACATTTCACAACACAACTTCCAGGAAAACAACCAGTTACTTTCCAAGAGCATAACATGTGAAATGAATAAATAGAGTAGGCTATTCGGCCCCTCAGATTTGCCCTGTCATTTAATACGAACATGGCTGATCTACTCCTGGGCTCAACTCCACTTTCTTGCCTACTCCGTGTGTCCCTCTATACCTCTCTGGGTTATGGAGTTCTGGACATTTACTACCTTCTGAGAGAAGACATCACTCTGTGTCTCAGATTGAAATCGATGTTCCATATTCAGTATCTATATTCTCGAGTTTGAGACTCCACCCAGGAGTGGAAACAACTTGCCAATACCTACCTTCTCAAGCCCCTTCTGTGTCTTCTATTTTTCAGCGGTATCACTCCTCATTCATTTAAACCCCAATGAATAATCGCCTCACCATTTTAGAGATTCTCAAGAACACAACCCTTTCAGCCCAGGAAGCTGCCGAATGAACCAACCTAGTTACTTGCTGCACCAACATGCTGACTTTATGTTTCATACATAGGGACACTCCTTTTCTGCAAGTCCCCTCCATTAAATAACAACCGGCCTTTTGATTCTCAGAGTCATCCACAACCTTGAATGTGCATTGCATTTAGCTTCCGCCATCAGGCGATCAATATAGAATGTAAATAACTGATTCTGGATTAGTGGTGCTGGAAAAGCACTTTAGATCAGGTAGCATCCAAAGAGCAGCGAAATCAACATTTCAGGCAAAAGTCCTTCATGAAGGGCTTTTGCCCGAAACGTCGATTTCGCTGCTCCTTATGCTGCCTGAACTGCTGTGCTCTTCCATCACCACTAATCCAGAATCTGCTTTCCAGCATCTGCAGTCATTGTTTTTACCTTGTAAATAACTGATGCCATTCGACTGATATTTGTGATACTCCAGCAGAAAGACCTTGAGCATGAAGATCCATTAATCCTGACTGTCCGATTTCTATGTGTTAACCAATCATCATCCCATGTTACCACATTCGCCGTCATCCTACGAACTTCAGTTTTGTGTAAGAACTTTTATTTTGTAATACTTTATGGAAAAGCTCTGGAAAGCCTGGTTTTTACCAGATCCACTTTATCAAGTCCGCTTGTTACATTCTCTGGCATCTCCAGAAGTACTTTGCATGATTTTACAGGGCAAAGTATAATTTCCCTTTCACAAAACTACACTGACCCTGTGTGAAGCTTTTCTAAATGTCCTTGCTGGCCAGGTCTTCCAAATTAAGCTCAGCCCATCTGCTTTCATTTGGCCCATATGCTTCGAACTGTTTCCCATTCATATGTTTGTCCAAATGAGTTTCAAATGTTGCAGCTGTACATGCATTTACCACACTTCCTCTGGCAGCTCATTCCATACACACACCACCCACTGTGTAAAACTGTTGCTCCTTAGTTCCTTTTAAATCTTCCGTCTTTCACCTTAAGCTGTGCCTTGTATGTTTGAACTCCCCCATCCCGATGAAAAGACCGTGGCTATTCACCCTATCCATACCTCTCATGATTTTATAAACTTCTACAATGTCACCCCTCAACCTTCTATATTCCAGTACTAACTTCAAGAACAAACATTTAAAGATACGCACTGCAAATTTGACACAATATTAAACATGGCAGTAAAACAATACACAGCCCAAACTTCATATTGTTATTTGTTTTTCTCCATATTACAAAATACTAAGACAGCAAGAAACGTTTACTCGTGACAATAAGAAGTCAAACACATGAATTCATGTGTTTGACTTCTTATTGTCACTAGTAAACGTTTCTTGCTGTCTTAGTATTTTGTAATATGGAGAAAAACAAATAACAATACGAAGTTTGGGCTGAGTATTGTTTTATTGCCATGTATAATATCGTGTTAAATTAAAAGGGGTGATGATCCTGACAGTGAAAACGTAATTATGGCCATATCTATATAATGTCACATAGTCAACATTCTCCCTCCTGGCCTCCCTTGTGTGATTGTGTCTTATTTATCTTGCACTCAGTAGAGAGAATCCCTTTCCCCAGCCAAGTCTTAATTTCAACCCGTTCGTTATCTTCTTGCTCACCACTGTTTAAAGCCTGCTTATCTTTGCCACACCCTCTTTTCACTGTCGCCCATCCCCCCCCCGCCCTCTGGCAAGCGATTAAAAATCCCAGTTTCCAATCCTTTTAAGTTCTGAAGAAGTGTCACACTGGGCATGAAATGCTCACTCTGTTTCTGTCTCTGCAGATGCAGACAGATCTGCTGAGTTTCTCCAGAAATGAATAGTTACAGAATAAATTTTCAATTAAACAAATAACTATGGATACTGCAAATAAAAGTACAAAAATTGCTGGAGAAACTGACAGCTTTGTAGAGGGTCACTGGACCTGAAAGTTTCACTCTGCATTCACTCCAGAAGATGCTGCAACATCGTCTGCAGTTTCTTCAGCAATTTCTGTTTTTGAACAATTTCCAAAGAAGTATGTCAAAGATGCTCAAACATTCCATCCAAATTGGAGCGCTGTACCATGGAGACTGAACGATAATGCATGGTGACAAGTTCCTTGATTCTGAAACTGCATAAGACAGGCATCATTGACACAACGGACATCTTAATCATGGTCAGGGCGAAAAACAGAGGGAAGCATATTCACTTCGAACACAGAAGATGGCATTGCGGATGAAACGTTGTTGAGTGGATGAAACCCCTCAACCTCATCATGATACCACAGAATCACAAATGCCAGTTTTCAATCAATTCGCTTCGCAGCACGTGACATGAAGAAACAGCTGAACACAGTAGATACGACAAAGACAATGGGCCCTGACACCATTCCTGCAATAAGACTGAAGACTTGTGCTGCACAACAAGCCGTGTCCCTGGGGAAGCTGTTTCATTCCAGCTCCAACTCTGACATCTCCCTGGCAAAGTGGAACATTACTCAACTATGTCCACTCCCCTAAGAGGGGAATAACTACAATCTGACCATTTACCTCCCCTTTAGTCCCATCACGAAAGTCAAATTAGTGGGAATTCTTTTTGACAGAGCTTTTAAGCAGCACAAAACTAACCAGGCCAGTGTGGTTTCAGACAGTCCCCATGTGCAGATGGTGCTGTTGTGGAAATGTCAATAGATTACTAATCAAGACCAGGCTAATGGCCTGGCAGCTGGTGGAAGTTAAAAGTAATTAATAAAATTAATTAAAATCTGGTGTCAGTAATCGTGATCTTGTGTCCAATGTTGATTGTAAACATTGATCTTCACCAATATACTTCCAGGAAGTGAATCTCCCTTGCTTTCCTGGTGTGGCCTAAAATTGGCTCCAGCCACATCGACATGTGATCACTTTTTCAATGGTCTCTAAATCTGCTAAGCAAGACACACTATTGTATGAAACTGCTCCAAGATCTGAAAGGATATAACCGGACAGAACACCCGGCCCCAGCCTCAGTATCGGAAAAGGGAATGGGAAAAACAGTTCTGTTGACCCTGCAGAGGCCTCCTTACAAACATCTGAGAGCTTGTGATAACGTTTACAGAGCTTTCCCACAGACTGCACAGAAACATTGGGAAAGGAGGAGGTCATTCAACATATTGAGCTTCCCCCATGCTAATGCATGACCAAAGGTCTCCTCAATGGAGTTTTCCCCAAACACTGTTTATTTCACTGAATATGTTTAAACATTGTGAAATATAACATTGGAACTGCTGTCATCCCTTCGGTCCATCAATTTTGTGGCACCATTCAATATACAGGCAGTTCTCCGATAACACGCATTTATTAAATATGATATGGCTGTGACCCCTTGTTTTAGGCATGCTAGCCCGGAGAACTGTCATCCCTGCTTCCAATCTGTCTCGCCCTGTCAGAGTTTTATATATCTCACTGAGATCTCCACTCATTTTCCTAAAACCCATGGAATACAGGCACAGTTGCCCCAAACCCTGCTCCTACAACAAACCCGTCATCCCAGAGATCAGTCTGGTCGTGCTTCACTGCTCTCCCTCAATGTCAGTTTTGTCCTTTATTAGGTAAGGAGACCAAAACTGCACACAACACTGCACAATGTTCGAGGTGAGGTCTCACCAAGGCCCTGTACAGCTGCAGTAAATGACCCTTACTCCTGCATCCAAATCTCCCTGAAATGAATGTCAATACATTATTTATTTTCCTAACTGCTTGCTGCTCCTGCAACATTGCTTTCATTGACTGGTCTACAGGAAGATCAAGTTTATGTTCAATTTTACAGCTCCCCACTTGCTGGGTCTATATGCACTGGTCATCGTGCCAAAGCCATTCCCAGTATTGACTTCCGTGTTCAGAACTGACTGTCCTACATGGACTCAGAGGGCTGCACAGAAATAAGTAAAAATGCAGCTTAATTTCCTTTATAGAGCAACACTTTTTCAAACAATCTCTTTTCAAATGATAGGCTGCCAGTCTATTTTTCCCATCAATGTACACAACATTACACCTCTCCCAATGATCTCCATCTGCCAGGTATTTGCCAGTCACTCCACTTGTCTCAATCACCTTGGAGCTTTATTTACATCTTCCTCACCAACTCACAAGCTGACACCATTTAGTGCTGTCAGTGGACTGAGGAATATTGCATTTGAGCCCCTCAACCAAAGATATGATTTGTACTGGGAATAGCTGGATTCCAAATCCTGATCCTTGTTATATCATCCACGCATTCCGTTCAAAAATCATGGTTTTGTTCCTTATCAGTGTTTCCTGCCAGCTCTCCCAATCTAAAACCATGACCACATATTAGCCCCAGTCCCACAGGATTCGAATTTGCACGAAAGGCTTGGGGCTTTATCAAAAATCTTTCTGAGATTCCACTCGTATTGCATTGATACCTTCTCCATAAGAGATACCTTTTGCTAAAAGCCACTTTCTCAAATATGATGCCCATTTCATAAATCTCTGTTCACTTTGTCTATACCCATTACTTTCAATCCAATACTTTCTCTAAAACTGTTAGTTGCTAATTTCATTCTATTCCCTTTTTCTCACCAGACTAAAGTTCCATAGTATTGCTCGGAAGTTTTGTTTTTGTTTTGCTTTCTTCTGTGAAGGCATAACTGAAGTTTTTTTTTCATTGTTCTGCTATTTCCCTGTCCTCAATTATCCGGTAACAGATTGTAAGAAAGCTGCACCTTTTTCTTTTAATTTTGCCAATGATATATTTTCAGAAGATATTAGAAGTTCACTCATATAAGGTTTGATAAGATATTCTTCAGAAACCCATCAATTCCTATCTTAAACTACGCAATGATTGACCTTCCACAACCATACAATCACACAAGCACAGACTCTGTACCATCAGAAATACAGCACGGTCTAGATTAGCCCTACTTTCCGACACAAGGCGTTTAGCCGTGAGTCTTATGACATTTCAAGTGCACAACCGTGTATTTTCTAATGGTTGTGAAGTTATCATAACAACCCCCATCTCAAGAAGCGCATTCCAGACCCCAACAACTCTGTGTGAAAAACAGTCATCAAATCCGCACGAAACCTCAAACCTTTCACTTTAAAATTGTGGGCCTTTGACTAAAAGGAACAGCTGCTGTTTATCCACCCTGTCCATGCCCCTCGTAATCTTCTCCTTCTGAAACACGGCCCCCTCAGCCTTCTTTGCTCCAAACTAAACAAACCCGAGCTTATCCAGCCTCTCTCCATTGCTGATATGACCCATCCCAAGGAACATCCTGTTGAGTCCCCTCTGTACCCCCTCGAGTGCAATCACATCCATCCTGTAATGTGGTTCCCAGAACTACACACCGTATCCCATCTTGGCCAAAACAAATTTCCGCATAGCTCTGATAATCTATGCTTTGATGAATAAAGGCTGTGTTAACGGTCCACTATGTTTTCTCAAATTGTGTATTAACTTGTGCATCACATTCAGGGATGTGTGGAGAAGCACCCTCTGACCTTCCTAGTGTGCTGCCATTCATTGAGTCCTCCCCCGTCTGGTTCCTTCTTCCAAAGTATATCACCTCATATTTATCAGGGTTACATTCCATCTGCCATTGATCCACCCATCTGACCATTCCATCTGTATCTCGCTGAAATATAAGACTTTCGTTCTCACTGCCAACCACCCGAACAATCATTGGATGAAACACAAACTTACTTATCACCCCGCCCCACCCCTCGTCCATATTCGCAGCTGCATCATTTATGATTACCACAAGTAATAAGGTTAAAAATCACACAACATTGGCTTATAGTCTAACAGGTTTATTCAGAGGCACGAGCATTCGAAGCGAGGTTTCTTCATCAGGTGTTTGTGCATTTTGATGAAGAAGCAGTGCTTCGAATACTCGTGCATCTGAATAAACCTGTTAGAATGTAGATGGTGTTATGCGATGTTTAGAATTTTCCAGTCCAGTCCAACACCAACACCTCCGAATCACAAATATTAAGGGGCACAGCACTGATCCCCGGGGTACACCATTTGACACTGGCCTTCAGTCACACAAACAGCCTTTTACCTCTACCTCCTGTCTCCTCCAACTGAAGTTGATTTGGATGCAACTTGGCAAGTCCTAACGTGTCCTAACTGCTACCTGGATATTCTGTTTCGCTTGACACACTTGCAGATTATCTGGGGATACTCCCTAATCTTGCCCTGCCAGCAGCAGGTTTCAATGCCCCTGTGTTTGTTAGTCCCCTCCAAGAGAAGAACGTCCTCCTTATTGCAGTCGTAACTGGTCTGTCCCAGCTCATGACATTATTTGCCTTGAATGTGGATTAGAGAGACAGGGAAGTATTCTGTTAATTTCCAACTTGTCACAGGTTTTGTGAATGTTCTACATTTCACGGTGAGCCAGCTCTCATTCTTTGAAGCGCTGGAGAAAATAGGCCGAGTTTCCTCATCAGGCAATCTCGCTATCTGAGGGATTAATCTGGAAAATGCCCATTGCACATCCTCTGTTGTCAGTATATTCTTTCTGAGATTCGTTCAGCAAAACTGTACACAATACTCCAGGTACAGTCCCATCAACACGCTGTGAAACTGCTTCAACATGTGTTAACATTAATGTTCTGACTCTCTTAAATGAAGGCAAACCAAACTTTAACTTTCCACTTTCATATATTCCTCCAAATCCCCTTCACATTCATTGCATTTACGAACTCATTATTTGAGTTCTTATAGAAATCCTTCCGAAAATCCAACATATGCCACTTCTCGTGGTTCCCCATTATCTCTGCTCTAAGAAACAATTTCAAACAATTCCGAAGTTTATCAAATATGATTTCTCTATCAGAAATGCATGCTGATTCTCTCCATTGTTGCTGTAAATTTCTAAATATCAAAAATCTCAGCCTGTGTAATAGATTTCAAATGTTTCCCTACAGATGTCAAGTTAATTGGTCTGCAGTTCTCCCCACTTTCTCTTTTTCCCTTTGCAGCTGTTTAGATCGCTTCCATTCATCTATTGTGCTTGGATCGCATTTACTAACTTCAATTTATCTACAATAGTTTCTGCCCTCTGCAGAATATACAGGAAAATAAAACACAGTCATCGACAGTGCAATTTATACTTCTATTGGTGATTTATTTCTGACATTTTGATAGGAAGTACATCTGACTTAGCAATGCTCTTTCCAGCTGCACTACCTTGTTCCTGATTTGAATTGACTTTATGTCTTTAGCTCCACGAGTCCGATATGATCACTTGGTATTACTGGGGGATTTTCTGGATATTCCTCCATGAAGACGGATGCAATGAAATTGGTTGTTTTCTTGGCCATTTCCCTGTTCCCCACAATGACCTCTCCTCTCCCGATTCCAAATTTCCACATTTGACCTTGCTTTCATTTTGTTCCTTTGAAATATAGATCGCAGATTGATGCAGTCTTTGTGTTCCTGTGTGTTAGCATGTATGTTCGGTTTTTGATTTCCTTATCAGTTTCATGGCTTTCCTTTTCTGAAGTCACTTCCTATGATTAACATATTTTCTAATCTGTTATTTTAACCATCATTGAGTCACTTTCTCACTCTTTGGTGTTTTTACCTGAAATAGATGTATTTTTCAGACTTTGCAGCATTTCTAAAAACTCCTGGTCCTGACCAGTTATATTCAGGAACACCACAGGAGGATAGGAGGATAGAGAAGAAATTTCGGGAGCACTGGTTGGCTCTTTTCTATCATCGCTGACGGAAGAGTGAGGTCCTGGACGACTGGAGGGGAGCGAATACTGAGCTGTATTCAAGAAAGGCTACAAAGATAAACCTGGGAACTAAAGACCAGTGAACCGAGTGAACCGAGTAATCTAATGGATATGTTACTTGAGAAGATTCAGAGAGATTGGATATATATGCATTTGGAAAGACAGGGTGTGGTTCGGAGTAAGATTAGAATGGTGCTGGAAAAGCAGAGCAGGTCAGGCAGTATACGAGGAGCATCAAAATTGATGTTTCGGGCAAAAGCCCTTCATCAAATTCAGCACGGGAGTTTGTGCTAGGCAGATCATGATTCACAATTTTGTTGGAGTTCTTTAATGAAGTGACCAGCAACATTGAGGAGGTCCGAGTGGTATACGTAATCTAGGTGGATTCCAGTAAGGCTTTCACATGGTACCCTGCTCTGGAAGGTTAGATCGCATGGAATTGAAGGGGACCTGGCAAATTAGGTACAAAATTACCTTGATGGTAGGTAGCAGAGTGTAATACTCTAAAAATGCTGGTCAGACTAGAGGCCTGTGACTAGTGGAAATGCCTCAGACGTTGGTACTGGGACCATTACATATTACATATATCTATGATTTAGATGAGAATGCACAGGCATGATTTGTAAGTTTGAAGACGGCACTAAAACAGGCGGCATCACGGAGAGTGAGGAAGAATATCAGAAATTTCAGAAATTACAGTTGTATCTTGATCAGCTGGAGAAGTTGGCTGAGAAATGGCAAATGGATTTTAATATAGATCAATATAAGTTACTGCATTTTAGAAAGTCAAATCAAGTTTGGAGTTTCATGGTGAATGGTTGGGTCCTAAGGAGTGTCGTCGAACAGAGGGATCTTGGAATTCAGGTGCATGGCTCTCCGAAAGTTGATTCACAGGTAGACAGGACAATGACGAAAGCTTTTGACACACTGGCCTTCATGAGTGTATATCACTGAGTATCGAAATCAGGGAATTACGTTGCAGTTAATTGGATGCTGGTGAGGCCATACTGGTAGCGTAATGTTCAGTTTCTTTTTCAATTTGCTACAGTAAGTGTGTTACTAAATTGGAAAGACTGCTGAAGACATTTACAAGGATGTTACCGTCTCAATGATCTGAGTTATAGGGAGAGTTTGGACAAGCTGGGATATTTTACTTTAGCCTGTATGAGGTTGAGGGGGATCTGACAGAAGTGTATAAGATCATGACAGGCATGGACCGAATGAATGTACTCAGTCTTTTTTTCCCAGGGTTGGGCAATCACAGACTAGAGGGCATCAGTTTAAGGACAGAGGGGAAAGAGGGGAAAGACTATAAGAGAGCCTGAGGAACAACTGTTTTACACACAGGCTGGGACACATATGGAATGAGCTGCCAGCGGAAGTGGTAGAGGCGTGAACATTAACAACATTTAAAAGGCATTTGGACAAAACACGGATAGGGAAGGATTAGAAGGATATGGAGCAATGACAGGGAAATGGGGTTAGCGTGGATGGACTTTTTGGTCAGAATAGACTAGTTTGAGCCGAAGGGCCTGTCTCCTTGCTGTAGGACTCTATGACTCTAACAATCATTGCTTGTCTCCCACTGAATGTTATGTTGTATTTTCCCAATTCACTGAAGCTAACTTGACCCTCTAGCTTCCAGTCTTCCATGATGTATAACCAGAATGTATATTGTATACAGGCACCGTGTAAAGTGCACCTTATTAATGCCACTATTCCTTAAATGCTGCTTCAGAGCAAGGTTATAAATTAGCTCGCCTGACCACATGACACCAAATCCCAAATAACCTGCTCTCCAGTTTGCTTCACAACATACTCTTCAACCCACCTCATATACAATTATTTTTGAACATGAGCAGTCACTTAGTTAATACAGTTTAGATGCAACTTGAAACCATCCAATAAGACTGCAGTATCCACAATAATTGCATATCTAATTTCCAGAGCATATGATACTCAGATTTTTCACAACTGTTTTGGTTTAGATATATGACACACCAATATTTGCTTCTCCTTGCTATTTGTAAGCTCCACTTGAACTGATTCTGTGGAATCTGAGGAACAGGGTCAGTGGCGTTATCAGTGATAGACTTGAACAAGATATTCGGGGAGGCTCACCTCGACTCTGACATGATCTGAAAAAATGTCTATCAATTCAAGACAAGCAACAATATGCTCCACGCTCTGTCTGGATAAATGCAACCGCATCGATTTGCTCCCTCACACTCACTGTCCATCTGTTATAGAACCTACCCCCGAACAAGGTTCACACCCTATCTCCAAATAAGGCTCAGGCACGACCACCCTCACTATTGAACTCAGCAACTTTCTTCCTCTCTTTCTCTGTCGCCTACTCAGTAGCTCCACACTAATAATACTATATTGGTTCAAACTGTCGACTGACTCCTCCCAGATACCTCACAATTCCCCCCACCTATACGGGCACAGAGAGCAGGGTCACCCTCTGCCACTCACCCTCCACCCTCCCTCCCTTTCTCCCAATGCAGGAGAAGCAGCCTGGAATAGGACAGCAAAGCTATTACAGTGACATACTGCTGCCCCTAGCCCATTTGTTGCTCCGTCAATCCACCTCTCGAGGCTGATACAGAGATATACAGAGATACACTACTCCCCCACCCCATGTTTTGCTCTCTCAATCCAGCCTTCGAGGTTGTTACAGTGATATACTGCTGCCCCTACTCCATGTGCTGTTCTCTCAATCCAACCCTTGATGCCGTTACAGGGTAGGGGACCACCCCATTCTGTCAAACAGAATCGTTACAGTGAAACAGAAGGAGACCATTCTGCCATTAGAAGGATCTACACAGGAATATAGAATGAAGTAATTCAGCTCATTCAGTACATTACACAGCCCAGGAGGAGGCCAATCAACCTGCCCGAACTGCTACACAGGAATAGGGAAGCTGTTGTTAACAGGAAATAGAGAAAAGAAATAAATGTTTATTTTCAGGTTGCAAAGCTGTAACTTGTTAGTGAGCTAACCTGCAGCGCCAAGAACATTGGGTGAATTGTCTATTTTGACATGAAGGATAAAACAATGGTAAACAATTTAAATGGAGAGCGATTGCAGAACTCTGATTCGGAAGGTTTCCATGTTCCTGGGACATGAATCACATGAAGTCAGTCTGCAGATGCTGCAAGTGATTTGGAAGTAAGTGCAATGATACAGTTATCAACAAAGGGTATCAGGTTTAATATCAGGAATGCTTTACTGCATCTGTACAGGGCATTGCTGAAACCATATCTGATACACTGCATGCGTTTTTGATCCCAGAAACTAAAAACAGGATATAATTCTTTTCGAAGATTTTCACAGAGGTTTCCCATTACTCATTCCTGGAATGAGGGCCTGTTATTATGGGGGAGTTATCAGTTTCGAACTTCCCTGGGAAATATTATTGAACCATCCATGACTTTCTGAAAAATGCATCAGCTTGACGCATATTTTCTCTTGTCAGGGAGACTAAAGCTAGGGAATGCATTTTAAGAAAAAGGTGTATTGATATGGACATATGTGCTATGAAGACACCTACCAATATTTACAAATTACACAGATACATGAAAGCATGTCAATAATTCATAAAGTGGGAACATTTGTTTGCGATCGGAAGACGCTGTGTACAACAAAAGCAATGATTCACCTGCATATGGTCCATAATCAGGCTTTCAAGAGAATGTTCCACGAGATCGCACATGGTCCAGTTTGGTGATCAGTTGATGTTATTGTATGTGCCAACACAGAGATGGAGAAAAATGTTCCCTGCCTGAGAAGCAGCAGCCGATTGATCCCTCTCTCTTACTTTGTTCCGCCCAATAGCAAAGCGTGAGACCATAAAATCCCTGAGTTATCTTTGCCAGTTGTGAAGGATTCCTGGTGAGGATTCATGAGAATCTCTCCACTGCCTGAAACAAACGGATTTCAGCTAAATCCAACTATTGCAGAAAGAACTCCCATTACCAGCATCTTGTGTGAGCAAAATAACTTCAAAGGCAGAATAACGTTTAGGACACTCTGCCAATTTACCTTTTGCTATGAGTTCAAAGTACTGTGTCTCACTTTTTTTTCTAGAAAATGAGCTACCCTGATGTCTATGTCATTGGCCACCTAACTAAACTGGTTGCATTTAAAATTTGTTGTAACCAGTGGGGTAGTGGCTCTGGATAAGGAAACAATGAGCCTCCAACATTGATTGGAGCACAAATGAGAAATTCTCAAAGGATTGTTCAAATGGAAATTCCCTTCCCCAGAAGTTTGTGGTGCCTGGATGATTACATTTATTCAAAGTTGTGTTGTATTCAAACATTTGACAAACACGTGAATGTAGGAAAATGGTGTACAGGCAGAAAAGTGGTGCTGAGACCACAATCACATCACTTTTTGAGTGGTGGAGCGGTGACAAAGTGTCTAATAGCCCACTCCTGCTGCTCATTCCGATGTTCCTATGTTCCATTCAGCTCCTCACAGCTCCTTAAAGTACCAGATGGAGGCCACCTGCTCCAAATGCCGGTTCCACAGTAACACAGGATATCATTCAATCACTCAAGATTGTCACACACGGTTTTTTGTGGGTTGGAAAATGTTATTTGGAAAACCAGGTTGGTTTCGAAAGACACCTCTGGTCTCTTTACAGAGTGTCTCCTCTCTGCAACTTGTGCTTCATTTGTTGGTCATGTTGGAGACCCAGATTCACTGTGAATACAGCCCCCATACCTCACCCAGAGATGATTCACAAAATACTTTACTCTCTCTGACTGCAACATTCAATAACAGAACGTTCAGGAAAATTACAATCATTAACTTTGTAATTAGAGAACATGTGAACATAAGGCGCAAGATTAGGTAACTCGGACGATCAAGCCATTGTATACCATCATGGCTAATCTACTGTTGGCATTAACTCATCTTTAATATCCAATTCTTCACACACCTTAGCTCTCTGACAGGTCAAAAAATTCATGTACCACCTCTTTGAATACTTTCCGTGATGTAACTCACCTCACTATATAGCCCAGATAATTCCTGGCATTGATTACCCTCTATGAGAGGAAAATACTCCCTACACATACTCTGTTGTCTATTGATATGAACAAGAGGTGAACACAGGGGCTCAGGAAAGAGTGAATGGCCTTGATAACAAGGCAGTATTTGAATGAGGATGGCATCAGGACCACCTACTTATTTGAGCTTAATGGGAATCAGGTGTACCCTGATTTTAGCTATTCTGTTCTTTTAAATGTCAAGGTCTTTACCCCGCATCCCTAGCAGTTCAGAAAGTGGCCAGTGTCTTTGTGCGCTCCCTGCATAGGGAGCATCCAGTGCCAGGCGATGGAGTGTGGGGAATCTAGGGGTGGCTTGATGAAAGGCTGCATGCAGTGACGGATGGACTCAGGGATTGAGAGAGACAGAGTAGGTAATCAGGGACATGCACTCACATAAGTAGGTGGGCAAGATTCCCAAGCACTCGGGGAGCCCGAGCACCAGAGCCACTTTTACAATAAAGCCGTCATACTTGCAGCAATTCTCTATCAAACACAAGCAAATATACTGTAGATGGCAGAAACCTGAAACAAACACAGAAACATATTGTGAAGAGAGAAAGTAGTTAATCCTCCCAATGCAGACACAGGGAGATTGCAAAAACTCCACAAAGAAAGGGTCCAGAGATTGGAATTGAACCCGAGTCCCTGACCCTGTGAGGCAGCAGTGTTGTGCCACCACGCTATACAATGATGGGCAAGAGGATTAGTCTAGTTCCATTAATATATTTTCAACAGTCAGTTAACTGGAATGCTCTCACTCAGCCTGTCTAAGATTGGGAAGCCTTTATACAGCAGCAGATTACAATTTAAGAAGCAAGAAAGCGGTGAACAAGAAACATGTAAACTAGCTCGCTTAAGAAAAGGAGATTGCATGAGTTTTGTTAAGATATATAAAAGGGGAGAGTGAACATTGGACAACCAGAAATTGAAGCTGACTGCAGAGAAATGGAGAACAAAGAATTGGAGAATGAACTGAAAAGGTACTTTCCATCAATCCTCACAATGGTGGACACTACGAACATTCCAGAACTTCAAGCGAGTCAAGGGTGAGGGATGGATGTAATGATCGGCGCTGAGTAGAAGGTACTGGGAAGCTGCAATGTTTGAAAATTGATAAATCACACAGACTGGACAGATAACAACCAAAGTTTTGAAGGAATTAGCGCAGGAGATTGTGAAACCATTGGTCATGACTGTTCAGGAATAACTATCATCAGACAGAGTCCCAGAGAACTGGAAAATGGATAATGTAAAATCTCTGTGTAAGAAGGAAGAAAGGCAAAATACAGTAAATAATAGGTCAGTTTAGCCTGGCATCGGTCGTTAATCGGGATTTAGAGTGCATTGCTAGTAATGAGATTGCAGAGTACCTGGAGGTGCATGGTAAAATAGGGCTGAGTCAGCATGGCTTCATCAAGGAGTGGTCCCACTGACAAGTCTGTCAGAATTCTTTCAGAAGATAATGAGCAGGTTTGACAAAAGGGAGAATGTGATCCGATTTGCTAATAGGGAGTGGGTTAAATTTGAATCTGTGTTAAATTGAATCATGTTAATTTATTGGTTACAACTTGCATAAGCAGATGTACAAAAACAATTAAAAATTGTAAAGGAACAATTCAATACTGGTTAATTAAAATAAGGATGGAGGGTCGGGTGATGTGTTGTTTCTCTATGATGTCGGAGTGGTCGACCCCACTGTGGATCCCAGTGACCATGTCTGGCGTAAACGTTGCAAGCTAGAAGAACTCTGGCTCTGAGTCGATGAGCTAGAGTTTGAGCTTCAAACATTGCGAGGCATCAGGGAGGGGGAGAGTTCCCGCGATGCTGTGATTCAGGAGAGTTACACTCCTTAGATCAACTGACTCAAATTCAGCCAGTGGTTAGAAAACGGAGGGTTTGGCTGTGAGTGAGGCAGATAGAGGGATCCAGGAGGTAGAGTTGCAGGAAACCTCAGCCCCTGTCCGTGTCTAACAGGTTCAAGAGTTTTCTTCCCTGTGTGGATAGAAATAGGGACTGCAGGGAGGATGAGCATATTGGCCACACACCGAGTTGAGGGAAGCTTTCAAGTGGGGCAAGCGAAGAGAAATGTAATTGTAATTGGGGATAGTATAGTTAGCGGCATAGTGACTGTTCTCTGTGATCGGGATTGAGAGTCCTGAAAGTTGCATTACCGACTGGTGTTTGGGTAAGGGATACCTCATCTGGGCTGCAGAGGAACTTGGAGTGGGAGGGTAAAGATCCATTGGTCGTGGTCTTTGTAGGTACTAACGAAAGAGATAAAACTAGGGCAGAGGTTCTGCTAAGGGATACGAAGAGCTCGGAGCTAAATTAGAAAACTGAATCAAAAAGGAAATCATCTCTGGATTACGGCCTGAGCCATGAGCTAATTAGCACAGGGTCCGCAGGAAAATGCGTGGCTCAAAGTTTGATGTGAGAGAAATGAATTTGTATCATGGCACATTGACACCAGTACTGGGGAAGGAGGGCACTGTTCCGATCCGACGGTCTTCATCTTAACCGTGTTGGGACTAGAGTCCGAGAAAACCGCATAACTAGGGCTGCAGACTGGACTTTAAGTTAAATGGGGGTGGGGTGGTGTCAGTTTAGGGAAAATTAGAAAACCCGAATTAAAGGAGGGGTAAGACTGCAGAACTCAAAAAGAGGGCGTTTTGTATGTTTTCCTTTATTGGTCAGAGCATTGAGTACAGGTGTTGGGAGGTCATGTTGCGGCTGTACAGGACATTGGTTAGGCCACTGTTGGAATATTGCATGCAATTCTGGTCTCCTTCCTATCGGAAAGATGTTGTGAAACTTGAAAGGGTTCAGAAAAGATTTACAAGGATGTTGCCAGGGTTGGAGGATTTGAGCTACAGGGAGAGGCTGAACAGGCTGGGGCTGCTTTCCCTGGAGCGTCGGAGGCTGAGGGGTGACCTTATAGAGGTTTACAAAATTATGTTGGGCATGGATAGGACAAATAGACAAAGTCTTTTCCCTGGGGTCGGGGAGTCCAGAACTAGAAGGCATAGTTTTAGGGTGAGAGGGGAAAGAAATAAAAGAGACCTAAGGGGCAACATTTTCACACAGTGTGGTACGTGTATGGAATGAGCTGCCAGAGGAAGTGGTGGAGGCTGGTACAATTGCAACATTTAAGAGACATATGGATGGGTATATGAATAGGAAGGGTTTGGAGGGATATGGGCCGGGTGCTGGCAGGTGGGACTAGATTGGGTTGAGATATCTGTTCGGCATGGACGGGCTGGACCGAAGAGTCTGTTTCCATGCTGTAAATCTCTATGACTCTATGACACTAAGTTATTCAAATCTCCGACAGAGACGCAGAGAGCATGGAAAGTGTTAGTAATCAAACTTCAAACACACAGGAAAAACAAATAACAATGAGAAGAGGAAAGGCTAATACAGGGTTGAACTGTTATATCGGAAAGCATGCAGTATAACGAATAAGGTAAATAAACTTGTGACTCATACACAAATTGGCAGGTCGCCATCACGGGAGACGTCGCTGCAAGAGGATCAGGACTGGGAGCTGAATATTCAAGGATATGCATCCTATCAAAAAGATAGGGAGTTGGACAGAGGGGATGGGTTTGTCTTATTATTAAGAAATGAAATTAAATCAATAATAAGAAATGAAGTAAGGTCAAATGTTATAGAGTTTGTGTCGGTAGAATTGAGAAATCACAATGGTTAAAAAAAAGTAGTTAGAGTTCAGTTCAGGCCACCAAACAGTAGTCAGGAGCTGGGGTGCAAGATACACAGGAGCTAGAAAGATGTGTAGGAAATACAAAGTTACAGTAATCATGTGGGTTTTCATTACGGAGGTGGGCTGGGAATTCAGGTTGATGGTGGTTTGGATGAAAAGGAATTTGTAGAATGTCTATGAGATAGCTTTTTGGAGCAGCTTGTGCAGGCAGACTAGATGAGGGAGCTTAAGGTGAAGGAAATCATAGGAGGCAGTGAATCATAATATGATTTAATTTACTCTGCAATTTCAGATGGAGAATTTAGAATCAGAGGTAACGGTATTAAAGCTGAATAAAGGCAATGATAGAGGCATGAGAGAGGAGTTGGGTAGAATTGACTGATAGAAGGGCCCAGCAGGAAAGACAGTGAAGCAGCAATGGCAGGAGATTTTTGGTGTTATTCATGATGCAGCAGAGATATACCCCGAGTAAAAAGTGGCATGGTACATGGAGAATGAGGTAAGTATGTCTGACGAAGGAAGTCATGTATAGCATAAAAGCAAAAGAGAAAGGATATAATGTGGCAAAGTGCAGTGGGAAACCAGAAAGTTGGGAAACTTCCAAAGACAAAACAGAGGGCAAACAAAGTAAAATATAGAAGGAGATTATTAAATATGGGGGTAAGCTAGTCAGTAAGATAAAGAAGTCTGTAAGAGTTTCTTTCGATATATAAAATATAACAGAAAGGCAAAAGAGGGCATTGGATTGATCGAAAATGACACTTCAGAGATAGTAGTGGGGGCCAAGAAAATGGCCGAGGAATTGAATAATTACTTTGCATCAGTTTCATGGTGGAAGACACGAATAATGTCTCAAACATTCAGGAGAGTGAGGGGCTAGAGCTTAGTATGGTGGCCACCACCATTGAGAACATGCTAGAAAAAAGCTGAATGGCTTAAAGTTGGTTAAATAACCTGAACCAGAGGGATTAAATCCCTGTGTTATAAGGGAGATAGCTGAAGAGTTCGTTGACGTGATGATGGCGATTTTTCAGGAATCACTCGAGAAAGGAACGATCCCAGAGCATTGGAAACCCACTAACGTGACATCTGTTTTTACCCAGGGAGTAAGGAAGAAAAGAGAAAATAAAACGCTTAACTTTTGACATGGGTAAGATCCTGGAATCCATTGTGAAGAATGAGATTTCTGAATACATGGAAGAGTTTGGTAAAATAGGGCAAAGTCAGCATGATTCCATCAAGGATAAGTCAGCATGATTTCCATCAAATTTGTTGGAAATCTTTGAAGAAGAAATGAACAGGCTCGATAAAGTACAGCCAATGGATGTTATCCACCTGGACGTCAAGAAGGCCTTTGACAAGGTGTCACAAAGGAGATGATTGAGTATGATAAGGTTCCGTGGTGTTAGAGGCAAGTTAGAGGCATGAACAGAAGCTTGTCTGTCCGACAGAAAGCAGAGAGTGGGGATAAAATGGTCCTTCTCAGGATGGCAGCAGGTGACAAGTGGTGGTCTGCAAGGCACAGTGTTGGGACCATAACTTTTTACCTTATTCGTTAACAGTCTAGATGATGGACTGAGGGCACTCTGGCTAAGTTTGCAGACGAAACAAAGATAAGTCGAGAGTCAGGTCGGAGAGTGGAGGCGGAGGGGCTGAAGAAGGAGTTGGCCAGGTAAAGGGGTTGGCAGATGCATTCCAATGTCGGAAAGTGTGACGTTGGAAATGGTCTATTTCCTCAATGGGGAGAAGATTCAGAAATCTGAAGTGCAAAGGGACTTGGGAGTTAAGGTGCAGGGTTCTCTTAAGGTTAGCTTGTAGATTGAGGTAGTAGTTAGGAGGGCAGTTTCAGTTATTATTGATGGCATTTATTACGAGAGAAATTGAATATAAGAACAGGCAGTATACAGCTTTGGTCAGACTACATTTGGAGTGTTGCGCGCACTGTTGAGCCCCATATCTCAGGAAGGATGTATCGTCCCTGGAGCGTGTTCAGAACATTTTCAGGGGAACAGTCGTAGGAGTGAAAAGTTTATTGTGTGAGGAATGTTTGAGTCTATACTTGATATAGTTTAGAAGGAAGAGGGGAAATGTAATTGAAACATACAGAATACTGAATGACCTGAACAGTGTGGATGTTCATACGATGTTTCCATTGGTAGGAGAGACTAGGAACCAAGGACACAGCCTTAGTTTAAAACGAATACCTTCTAGAACGTTGATAAGGAGACTTCTTTAACCAGGGAATGGTGATTCTTTGCAATTTATTGCCAGAGAAGGCTGTGGGGCCATGTCATTGAGTATATTTGAGGTGGTGATAGTTTTTTCATTATCCAGGGCATCAAGAGTTATGGGGAGAACGTCGGAGAATGGGCTTGAGAAACTTAGCAGTGATGATTGAATGGTGGTGTAGACTTGATCAGCAAACTGGCCTAATTTCTGCTCCTATATCTTATAGTCTTATGGTCTAAACCTTAAGGAGGCACCTTGCATCTCTGAGAATATGGATTAATGTCCTTCATGAATGTCAGTAGCTGGTGGGAATAGTGAACTGTTTTAGAATGACAGTATTGTGGCTGCTGTCGGGGTGGTGGATAATATGACATTCAGTGCAGGATCACACACCAACTGTACTGTATAAATGTGGGGAGAGTTTATTCAAAACATGAACCTCTCTGTCTCTCTCAATCACTGTGGGGATTGGGGGTTGTGGTGGGTAGGCGTAACGTCCTCAGAGGCACTTAAACTATCCAGATTCATGCATCCTGAGTGAAACAAAAGTGATGGAATTTATCACCTTCCCATTGTCTGTTTAGAATAGAAGGAGTGATTGTCCATTCCTCTCAAGGTTCACTGCAATCACCTCTTATTATCTCACAGCGTGACAGATCAACCTTCACTCACTCCTCATGGTGCCATCATCCCAGGGATTAATCCGGTGGAACTCCTGTTTATTCTTTCTGTGATAAGGAGATCACTCCTTATAAAGGAGATAAAATCTGTCCACAATACCCCAAACACTGCCTCAACAACACTCTCAGAGTTGAACACAATAATTCCTGTCCCTCACTTAGCTGGCTCCATTTCCTTCATGTGACACAGGAAGCCATTCATTTACGATGCACTGTCACTGAGTTGGAATTTAAAACATCCTTACATCTGTAGGTCAACATCAATAAAGCCAGCACCAGAGATGCCTATAGAGATGGACATCACTCTTGGGGAGAGACCCAATCACAAAGAATACATATAAAATAGTGAATGGCCACCTACCTGAATGGAATTCACCTGCAGGAATGTGGGATACAGGCAGAGGAAGGGAGTTATCTTTCATTTTGGTCTTCCCTCACGGGATGTGTGCAGCCCTGGTCAGGCCAGCATGTTATGCCAGCCTTGAACTCAGTGGCTGGTTCAGCTGTTCCACAGGACAGTAAAGAGTAAAACACAGTGCTGTGGGTTTGCAGTCACACAGAGACCTGACCAGAGAAGAATGACCCATTGCCTTCTCTAATGGGCATGAGGCAAGCCGATATCAACAGATTATAATTTTGTGGCTCTAGATTATGAGCCAGTGAAGTAACCACCATACACTGTCTTTCCATCTTTCTAATTCTGTGCAGGGAACAACGTAAACATCTCAAGTGCAATTATTTTGCAATGGACACGTGGTAAGAAGGGACTTGAAACAGCTACATACGGAGATTAACAAAGGCACAAACAATGGTTTATTCAGGAGTTGTACTCCGGCTGAGGAGGAGACTGGGATGTCATGGTGGCGGTACTGAACTGGATTGGTGAGTGGGTGGATATGGAAATGTAAACTTGTGCAGGAGAAAATGAATCATGGAGAACAGTCTGTTTCATCCCCGCATATTGGTGCATAATATTTAAATAACCATTTGCTAGTTATAATTTGTAAAGAATGGACTCTTTGATTGGAACTGAAAACATTGACTTGCACCTTTCCAAAATTTCCATATCATAACCATCAATTCAGTTCAGACCGTTTCACTAGACAGATTGAGTGACATACCAGGAACACCAACTATAGCAAGGATAGGATAGTAACCAGCTTGAATAACCATCAGTGCATCTTCAACACGCGATGTTAATGATATCCAAGGCTGGAAAAGCCAGAAAAGACCCCAGGATAAACTCCTGTCCATTGCTGGAAATTTCCATTCGAATGTTCTCAGATCCTGATCCATTGTTGAAACATCCAGTCTAATGTTTCCAGATTTTGATCTCTCCTCCTTCTCTCTCTGAAGCTGCTGATCCCTGTTACTAGTGTGGGTGATGCTCCCGCTCAGAATATGGGATAACACATGGAATGCGTTCCCTTATTGATAGAAGAGGGAAACTCTCTGCGGACGCATAGGATCCATGGAGACTCATATAATCACAATCGCTGAACAAATAGCTCCAGCTAACCCTTTTCAATTTGATAATGTTTTACTAAAATTCAAAATAACTTTGAACATTGATACATTCAGGATGTGATATGTGAGTGTGACTGAAGGAAGGAATGTCGGAGGTGGCAGATTGATTGTGTGTAATCATTCAGTCTGCCTTGGATATAGAGGTAATTCCAGAGGTTTAACTGAACATAAACATGTTTCTCTGCTCATAAATGGGGAAATAAATCCTATAATTACTGATCAGTCATCGCAAAATCACTAAAACATTGAGAGAACATCTGTCCATGATCTGATGGCAATATGTTTATAACAATCAAACGGCATGCATATGTTAACAGAGAATTGTACGTGACAAATAAAATTCAGATTGTTATTCAAGTATCAGAGAGGGCAAGCGTGGATGTTGACGTTATCAATGTTAAGGAACTGTGATGAAGTATCATCTACTGACTTCAATTACATTGTAATTTTGACATTGGGGAAAAGACAGAAGATGGAGTGGACTGGGGGACATGGCTGTTCAAAATGGGAAGAGGTACATTGATGTTCCCCAGTTTTCACTATTGGAACGTTACTCTTTATAACTCATATGAAAACAGAGTCAAGGATACGTCTACAATGAGAAATTAGCAGAGACAATATTAATGAAATGTATTTATGCAATACAAAATACAGGGACAAAATGATTTTCTATACAGACCAAAATATGCAAAGTACAAAGAGATAAGATTGTTAAAATGCACTCCTGATATTGAGATATATAAACTGAAACGTGGATTAGAAAACTAGGATACTGGTGTGTAAACTTTATCAATCATTATTTGATCCACAGCGGAGCTGCTGATTTCCCCTCTGTCAGTGATACCCCTCACTAGATTCTCTGGCCCAGTCTCTCACACAGTATCTGGAGATGGAGTGGGAGTTTTGGGTGCGGTTATCATTTCCTGCTGCTCATGGCATGGTTTATTTAAAAAATCCA
Source organism: Chiloscyllium punctatum (assembly GCF_047496795.1). NCBI lineage: Eukaryota > Metazoa > Chordata > Chondrichthyes > Orectolobiformes > Hemiscylliidae > Chiloscyllium > Chiloscyllium punctatum. The sequence goes on from NW_027309946.1 coordinate 122,976, forward strand.
CCTTCGCCATGGAACTAATCTACTGATCTATTGGGTTCTGCTTAGATGTCAGTAACCCAGCTCTGTGATATTATTGGAAAGAAATGATCTGGGATGACAGCCAGCGGTCACAGAGTATGGCACCCAGACAAAGGGCTTGCAGTTCAGAGGAATCTCTAAGTAAAACTTCCAACTTCTTTCTGTCCGTATTTATCTACACTCATGCTGTCTTCTGATTTATCTGACTTCACCCTCATCTAACACCTCTTCCTCTCCCACTCAGTCAATCGCTCCCCTTTCTATCCTCTCTCAGTTTATCTCACTTCACTTTCTTTTTCTCTGTTTATTTCTTCAAAGTTTGTGAGAAGATTTGTGAGAACAGCCAGGGAATTCTTAGATGCTTGTCACTCATCCACAGATTCAATCAATAAGCACACATTGATCCAATATACCGGCCACTGCAGCGGACAGCTGGAACTGACAACCGGAAGCGGTAGAGACAAATCACTATAAATGCCTGAGGAAACATCACAGAAGCGCTTCACAGGACGCTCCCACGCACTGAGGATGTCACCTAGACAGGGGACGCAACGTCTGCAACATAAATTCCCAGCTCGGCGAACAGAATCACCACATCTGTTGATTTCTCTCTCACACCAGCTATCTCCATATATTGTATCTCCAATTGTGCAGTTGAAGTGCTTGTGACCCCACAATGGGTTGACAGACCTCCATCGGTGTTATAATAATTCGGCAGTTCTCTGATCCACAATAAATACTTTAGGTGCCTGGTCAGATAAGCTGGTGCGGTGACAGGTACAGTGCACAATCACCCATTATCTCTTCCTTTTCTTCTCTGATGTGCAGCTGCCTTGAAATGTCTTGCAAACAAAATAGACTGAATGAAATTCGAGCAGTCCAGAAGACATTCATGACGGTGGATTTCAATCAGGATTTAATAAAGGTTGAGGATCCAGATAAACACAAGCAATGAAAGAAAAACAGGGCAACACAAGAAATAGCAGCTGAGTACTACATTTGGTTCCAAATAGGCCTCATGGTATAATCGCTAGATTATCAATCCAGAAATTCAGCTCTTATTCTCTGGACCCAGGTTCGAATCCCGCCACTGCAGATGGTGGAACTTCAGTTCAATAATTTTTAAAAAGCTGGAATTAAGAATACACTGATGAGAATGAAATCATTGCCGATTGTCAGAAAAAAAATCCATTTGGTTCACTAATATCCTCCAATCAAGTAATCGTTTATCCTCAGTCCAGACACAAAGTAATGTGATGACTCTCACTCGCCCTCTGAAATGGTCCAGCGTATCATTCAGTTATATCAATCTATTCAAAATCTCAAAGAAATAAAACCGGGTGGACCAACAGGTATCGATCTGACCACCGAAAAAGTCATTTGGAAACATCACTGTCGAAATTGCAAAGTCCTCCTTACTAACATGATGCTTTCAGACGTGAGTTGGGAAGCTTGGACTGGGAGCAATTGTTCCATGGAAAGGGCACTATAGACATGTGGAGACTGTTTAAGGAACAGTTGTTGCGAGTGATGCATAAATGTGTTCCTCTGAGACAGGCAAGAAAGGGTAAGATAAAGGAACCTTGAATGATGAGAGCGGAGGAGTTTCTCGTCAAAAGAAAGAAGGCAGCTTACGTAAAGTGGAGGAAGCAAGGGTCTTGCTCAGCTCTAGAGGATTACAGGCAGGCGAGGAAGGAGCTCAAAAATGGCCTGAGGAGAGCCAGGAGGGGGAAGGAAAAAGGCTTGGCAGGAAGGATTAGGGAGAATCTAAAAGCGTTTTACACGTATGTGAGGAATTAGAGAATAATCAAACAAACAGTAGGGCCGATCAGGGATATCATAGGGAACTTGTGTATAGAGTCTGAGGAGGTAGGGGAAGCCATAAATGAGTTGTTTGCTTCTGTTTAACTAAAGAAAAGGACCTTGTAGTGAATGAAACCATTGAGGAGCAGGTAAACATGCTGGAACGGATAGAGGTTGAGGAAGCTGATGTGCTGAAAAGTTTGACAACCATTAAGATTGACAAGTCGCCAGGGCCAGACAAGATTTGGCCCCGGCTGCTTTGGGAAGCGAGAAATGTGATTGCTTCGCCGCTTGCAAAGATCTTTCCATCCTCGCTCTCCACTGGATCCGTACCTGAGGACTGGAGGGAGGCAAATGTAATTCCTCTCTTCAAGAAAGGAAATAGGGAAATCCCCGGCAATTACAGACCAGTAAGTCTCACATCTGTCGTCTGCAAGGTGTTAGAAAGGATTCTGAGGGATAGGATTTATGACCATCTGGAAGAGCATGGCTTGATTAAATGCAGTCAACACAGCTTTGTTAGGGGCAGGTCATGCCTCACAATTCTTATTGAGTTCTTTGAGGATGTTACTAGACAAGTTGATGAGGTTCGAGCGGTGGATTTGTTGTATGTGGACTTCAGCAAGGCATTTGATAAGATTCCACATGGTAGGCTCGTTCAGAAAGTCAGGAGGAATGCGATAAAGGGGAATTTAGCTGTCTGGATACAGAATTAGCTGGTCGACAGAAGACAGCGAGTGGTAGCGGAAATAAAGTATTCTTCCTGGAAGTCAGTGTTGAGTGGTGTTCCACAGGGCTCTGTTCTTGGGACTCTACCATTTGTAATTTTTAATAATAACTTGTATGAGGAGATTGAAGGATGGCTTAGCAAGTTTGCTGACGACACAAAGGTTGGAGGTGTCGTTGACAGTATAGAGGGCTGTTGTAGGCTGCAGCATGACATTGACAGGATGCAGAGATGGGCTGAGAGGTGGCAGATGGAGTTCAACCTGGATAAATGCGAAGTGATGCATTTTGGAAGGTCGAACATGAAAGTTGAGTACAGGATTAAAGACAGGATTCTTGGTAGTGTGGATGAACAGCGAGATCTTGGTGTGCAGGTACATTGATACCTTAAAATTGCCGCCCAAGTGGACAGAGTTGTTAAGAAAGCATATGGTGTTTTGGCTTTCATTAACAGGGGGGTTGAGTTTAAAAGCAGTGAGAGCTTGTTGCAGCTCTATAAAACTTTGGTTAGACCACACTTGGAATACTGTATCCAGTTCTGGTCGCCCTATTATAGGAAAAATGTGGATGCTTTGGAGAGGGTTCAGTGGAGGTTTACTAGGATGCTGCCTGGAATGGAGGGCTTATCTAATGAAGAGATGTTGACTGAGCTTGGACACTTTTCTTTCGAGAAAAAGAAGGAAGAGAGGGGGCCTAATTGATGTGAACAAGATAATGAGAGGCATAGATAGAGTCAATAGCCAGAGACTTTTTCCCAGGGCAGAAATGGCTAAGACAAGGGGTCACAGTTTAAAGCCGCTTGGCGGAAATTATAGAGTGGATGTCAGAGGCGGGTTCTTTACGCAGAGAGTTTTGAGAGCATGGAATGCATTGCCAGCAGCAGTTGTGGAAGCAGGGTCATTGGGGACATTTAAGAGACTGCTGGACATGCATATGGTCACAGACATTTGAGGGTTCGTACATTAGGTTTACCTCACATGAGGATCAATGGTCGGCACAACATCGTGGGCTGAAGGGCCAGTTCTGTGTTGTACAGTTCTATGTTCTATGTTCTTACATCTGAGGGCTTAGTGCCAATATTGCGATAACCGGCTTACAGATTAGTCAAGCAACAGCCTGACATAGTCATGCTCACGAAATTATACCTTTCAGAAATACCCCAGACACCACCATCACCATCACTGGATATGTTCTGGCCCAAGGTGAAGACCGATCCATCAGAAAGAGCAGCTCAGTGCGATACATTCTGGAGGTGGTTGCTCTGCGAGTCCCCAAAATTAACTCCGGACCCAAAGAAGCCCCATGACTTTAAATTAAACGTGGGCAAAGCAGCCTTACTGATTATCATGTAACGTCATTCCTCAGTTGAATCAGTACTCTTCCACGTTGAACAGAACTTGGAGAAAGCACTCACTGTGAAAAGGGGCACAAAGTGTATTCTGGCTGAGGAATTTCAAAGTCAACCACCAAGAATGGTTTGGCAGCAGTACTACTGATCACGCTGGTCGGGTATTACAGGACATAGCTTCTAGATTGGGCCTGCAGAAGTTCGTGAGGGAATGAACGAGAGGGAAAAAAGATACCTGACCTACCAACTGCAGGTGCATCTGTCCATGACAGCATCGGTAAAACAGACCACCGCACCTGTTGTTGAGCAGGCAAAGTCTCACGGTCACATTGAGAATAAACTCTATTGTGTTGTGTGGCACTATTCCCATGCTAAATGGCACAGACTTCCAACAGATCTAGCAACTCAAGACTGAGCATCCATAAGATGCTGTGATCATCAATAGCAGAAGAACTATACTCCAGCAAAATCTGTAATGTCATGGCCCAGCATATAAACCACTCAAAAATCCCATCAAGCCAGAGGATTAACCCTAGTGCAAAAGAGAGTGCAACAATGGGAAAAAAAACTGCTCAAATATGTTCTGTACATAAAACACAGGGCAATTCAACCCAGAAATATCGCCTCATCATTCTAATCTCCATCATCAATAAAGTGATGGAAGGACTCATCAACAGTGCTATCTAGCAGCACCTGCTCAGCAATAACCTGCTCAGTGACGCCCATTTTGGGTTCCACCGGGGCCACTCAGCTCCTGACCTCAGCACAGCTTTTGTTCAAACATAGAAAAATGAACTGAATTCCAGCACTTGAAATCAAGGCTGCATACTTTTAAATTTCGCATCAAGGAACCCAAGCAAAAAGGATATTGCGAGCAAGTACTTCATTATTGGAGTCATACCTGACACATCGGAAAAAGGTCATTGTTGTTGGAGGTCAGTCATCTCAGTTTCAGAATATCTCTGCAGTAGTCCCTCAGGATAATGCGAATAAAGGTTTGCTCCATGAACTGGAATGTTCATTTTCAGACGTTTCCTCACCATATTATTTAAAATCTTCAGTGGCCCTCCGGATGGTCCAAACATATTCTGCTTCTTCATGAATGGCCATCTCTCCATCATAAGTTCAGAAGTGGGAATATCCGACAATGACTGCACAATGTTCATCACCATTCGCAAATGCTCAGGTATGGAAGCAGTCCTTGCCAAAATGCAACAAGATTTGGACAATATCCAGGCTTGGGCTGACAAGTGACAAGCAACACTCGCACCACACAGATGCCTGACAATTACCATCACCGGTAAGAAGCAATATAACCACTTGGTATTCAGCAGCATATTTGTCATTAAACTCCCGCCCCCCCATCAATACACTTGGGGTTACCATTGACCAGAAACTTAGCTGGAATCGCCACGTAAACATAAGAGCATATCAGAGGCTAGGAATACTGCGCAAGTAACTCACCTCCTGTCTTCCCAAAGCATGTTCACCATTTGCAAGGCACAAGTCAGGAGTGAGATGGAATACTCCCCAATTGCCTGAATGAGTGAAGCCACAACGACACTGAAGAAGCTTGACACCATCAAGGACAAATCAGTCCAATTGCTTGGCACCACTTCCACAAGCTTTCACTCCACTCACCAGCAACGGTCAGTCGGAGCAGTGTATACTATCGACAAGATGCGCTGCACAAATTCTCCAAAGATCCTCAGAAAGCACCTTCCACTCCTTCGAGCACTTCCATGTAGAATGATAATGCAGCAGGCTTTTGTGAACGCCACCACCTTCAAGCTCCGCTCCAAACCAGTCAACATCCTGAGTTGAAAATATATCACCATTTTTTTCACTGTTGCTGGGTCAAAACGCTGGAATTCCATACCTTATAGCATTGTGGTTCAACGCACAGCAGATGGACTGCAGCGGTACAAGAAGGCAACTTAGCACCACCTTCTCAAGGGGGCAACTAGGGACGGACAAGAAATTATGGGCCCATCCAGTGATTCTCATAACCAAAAAATAAGTTTAAAAAGTTCCAAGTGGGGCACCTCGATGGGACAGGTTGTCTGATTTGAACACGAACAGGAAAGCAGTGTTTCTGATACTAACATTTTAGACCTTTCTGTTATTAGATAGGTGTTCAGTCTTCAATGACATATTGTTGCTGAGTGCTGTGATAAATTGCACCTGTTCTGTTAAATGCAACAATATTAGCGTAACAGGATCGATCCTTCAAAAGTGCCAGACTGAAAATAACAATAATCGTAGAGACAATGTACTCCCGGTAGATGAGACTCACAGATAGCCGCTTATATTCAACATATTACTGCGCTACTGGTTAACACTGTATCCTACCACCGTCCATTTTACAGGGGTTACCACTGACCAGAAGTCAAATCAACGTACAGATACAAGGGTTACAAGAGCACGTCAGAGACTTACAATTCTGCATTGAATAATATACTGTATGACCATAAGGGCATGAGATATATCAATTTGTTGGGCCATTATGCCTATCTCTTCACTCTGAAACTGTGCCATTTTGTCATAGTCTCTAAGATTAGTGGAAAAATCTTCTGTACTCTAACTGTATCAATTTTTGCGGTCATTGATCAATTTCAATCAGATGCGCCCCCCCCCCCATTCTTCTAATTTCCATTGAGTACAGACACAGAGCCCTCAACTGCCGCTCATATAACAAGGCATCATTCCCAGGATAGATCATGTCCAACACCCGTAGATCCTTCCCCAGAACAGCTCATAATAATCCAAAAGCCGTCTGATCATAGCCCATTGCATTCTCAGCAGAATGTCTCCGCTCTGGTATTCTCACTCTCTTGAAATGAATGTTAACATTATATTTGTTTTCTGATCTGCCAACTGAACCTGCACATTAACCGTAAGAGAGGACGAGGACTCCAAACTTTGTTTGTGCTTCAGATTTCATGAAGCCTTTTAGAACATAGTGTCTGCCTGTATTCCGCCTACTGAAGTGCATAATCTCATACGTTCCCATGTTGTGTTCCATCAGCCATGTGTTTTCCCAGTGTCCTAACCTGTCCAAGCCTTTCTGCAGCCTCCCCACTTCCACAATATCACCTGCCCATCCAATCATCATTGTATCATCTGCAAACCTAGTAAAACTCTTCCTTCTGAAGCCGAAGTCCCAACCTGATTCAAGAAGGTCAACATTATCCTGGTAAGTGAGAAAACACATGGACCGTGCCCTTATAGACTGCCACCCTGTGGCTCCCACCTCAATAATCATAAAGTGCTTTGAGAGGCTGGTCCTTGCCTACACCCACTCCAGTCTCCCAGCCTGACCTGCTGCCCGACTAATATAACGGGTTCTCAACGGATACTATACCCGAGCCCTGCACGCATCCCTGGAATATTTGGACATCAAGGACACCTACACCAGGCTCCTGCTCATTGACAAAAGCTCCACCTTCAAAATCATTTTCCCTGACAGACTAATCACAAAACTCCGCGACTTTGGTCTCGGTTCGACTCTCTGCAACTGGATCCTCAGGTTTCTGACCCACAGACCACAATCATGAAGATCGGTAAAATCACTTCCTCCACAATAACATTCAACACTAAAGCTGCTGAAGGATATGTTCGCAACACTCGACAATACTCCCAGTAAACCCACGGCAGTACCCTCAGCTCCCGACTGTACTACCTATACACCCATGGCAGTGCCCTCAGCCACTTAACATACTCCCTCCCTGTACACCCACAGCTGTGCCCTCAGCCCCCTACTGTATTCCCTGTACACCCACGGTTGTTTCCTCAGCCCCCTAATGTCCTCCCTGTACACCCACGGCTGTGCCCTCAGCCCCTTAGTGTACTCCCTATACACTCAAGGCTGTGCCCAGGCCAACTACTGAACTCCCTGAACACCCACAGTTGTGTCCTGAGCCCCCACTGTCCTCCATGCACACACACGGTTGTTTCTGCAGCCCCCTACAGTTTTCCCTGTACTCCCAAGGTTGTGTCCTCAGCTCACTAATGTCCTCCCTGTACACCCACGGCTGAATTTCCAAATTCCAAACAACGCCAGCTACAAGTTCGCTGATGACATCACTATAGCAGTACGGATATCAAACAACAACGCGTCAGAATGTAGAAAGGAGATATAGGGCTTGGTAGCATGGTATATTGATAATGACCTCTCTCTAATCCTGTAAACGTAAAGGAGTGATCATTGACTCTAGGAAGAAAGAAAGGGAACACACTCCATCTACATCAACCGTTTGAGGGAGTGCAGAGCATCAAGTCCCTCGGACTGATGATAACTGACAACCTGTCCTGAACTTCTCACATAGGTCCGACAGTCGGGAAGGTTCAACAATGCCTCTCCTTCCTCAGTTGGTTCAGGAAATTCAGCATGCGCTACTTCTACAGATGCACCAGTGAGGGCGTACTGTCCAGGTGCATAACAGCCAGGTACGGCAACTGCTCGACTCAGGACCGTGAGACACTACAGAAGGTTGGGTGCACAGCTCTGACCAACACGGACTCTAACATCTCAACCATTGATTCCATTTACATGGCTCGTTGCCGCAGAAAGGCAGCCAACATCTACACCAGATTACTGAGGGAAGGGAGAGAGGAAAGAGCTGGGGCATTAATAGATATCTTTGTAGCATCCTTGAACACGGCTGAGGTCCCGGAGGGCTGGAGATCGGCACAGGCTTGGACCACCGAATGGCCTGTTTCTGTGCTGGAATGTTTTGTTCTAACATTATCAAAGAACCATCACACCCCAGTAATGGTCTCCCACACCTCTTAGAACATAGAACATAGAACATAGAAGAATACAGCGCAGTACAGGCCCTTCGGCCCTCGATGTTGCGCCGATCAAAGCCCACCTAACCTACACTAACCCACTATCCTCCATATACCTATCCAATGCCCGCTTAAATACCCATAAAGAGGGAGAGTCCACCACTGCTACTGGCAGGGCATTCCATGAACTTACGACTCGCTGAGTGAAGAACCTACCCCTAACATCAGTCCTATATCTACCCCCCCCCCTTAATTTAAAGCTATGCCCCCTTGTAAGAGCTGACTCCATACGTGGAAAAAGGTTCTCACTGTCAACCCTATCTAACCCCCTAATCATCTTGTACACCTCTATCAAGTCACCCCTAAACCTTCTTTTCTCCAATGAAAACAACCCCAAGTGCCTCAGCCTTTCCTCATAGGATCTTTCTACCATACCAGGCAACATCCTGGTAAACTTCCTCTGCACCCGTTCCAGTGCCTCCACATCCTTCCTATAGTATGGCGACCAAAACTGCACACAATATTCCAGATGCGGCCGCACCAGAATCTTATACAACTGCAGCATGACCTCAGGACTCCGGAACTCAATTCCTCTACCAATAAAAGCCAGTACGCCATATGCCTTCTTCACTGCACTATTTACCTGGGTGGCAACTTTCAGAGATCTGTGTACATGGACACCAAGATCCCTCTGCTCTTCCACACTACCAAGTATCCGACCATTAGCCCAATACCCCATCTTTTTGTTACTCTTACCAAAGTGAATCACCTCACACTTAGCTACATTGAACTCCATTTGCCACCTTTCTGCCCAGCTCTGCAGCTTCTCTATATCCCGCTGTAACCTGCCACATCCTTCCTCACTGTCTACAACTCCTCTGACTTTCGTATCATCCGCAAACTTGCTCACCCAACCTTCTAACCCTTCCTCCAGGTCATTTATAAAAATGACAAACAGCAATGGTCCCAAAACAGATCCTTGCGGAACACCGCTAGTGACGGCACTCCAAGATGAACCTTTGCCATCAACTACTACCCTCTGTCTTCTTCCAGCCAGCCAATTCCTAATCCAAACCTCCAACTCACCCTCAATGCCATATCTCTGTATTTTCTGCAGTAGCCTACCATAGGGGACCTTATCAAACGCCTTACTAAAATCCATATATACCACATCTACCACTTTCCCCTCATCTACCTCCTTAGTCACCTTCTCAAAGAATTCAATAAGGTTTGTGAGGCACGACCTGCCCTTCACAAAACCATGCTGACTATCCTTGATCACATCATTCTTATCCAGATGTGCATAAATCCTATCCCTTACAATTCTCTCTAAGACTTTGCCCACAACAGAAGTGAGACTCACTGGCCTATAGTTACTAGGATTATCCCTACTCCCCTTCTTGAACAAGGGAACCACGTTTGCTAGCCTCCAGTCCTCTGGCACTACTCCTGTCGACAAAGAGGACACAAAAATCAAGGCCAATGGCTCTGCAATCTCCTCCCTTGCTTCCCAGAGAATCCTAGGATAAATGCCATCAGGCCCAGGGGACTTATCTATTTTCACCCTTGCCAGAATTTCCAACACCTCTTCTCTACATATCTCAAAGCCATCCATTCTACTTATTCGTGCCTCAGTATTCATATCGACAACAATGTCCTGTTCCTGAGTGAATACTGACGAAAAGTATTCATTCAGTGCCTCCCCAATCTCTTCAGCCTCCACACGCAACTTCCCATTACTATCCTTGATTGGACCTATTCCTACCCTAGTCATTCTTTTATTCCTAACATACCTATAGATATGTTATTCCTAACAGATACCTGTATCTGTTAGCCTGACCTCTTCGTTCAGGCTAACAGATACAGAAGCTTGAAAACACAGAGCAGCTGGTTCAGCAACAGCTTATTCCCGGCTGTTATGAGACTGATGAATGTACTCTCTAATCTCAGATAACGCTGATCTTGTTCGTGTTAATCTCGCCTCGCGCACGCCCTGTGCAGCGTAACCTGCATGCCTCTCAGACATGTTTTACAACCATTGTTCTGTACATCCTTGCTTAATATGATTTGCCTGTACAAGTTGGTACATGCCAATGTAAATTCTCAACTCCCTTCCCCCAGCTCCCTCCAGTGCTCGCTCCAAGGTCTCTCCAGTCCTCACCCCCAGCTTCTCCCATTCCCCATCCCTTGCTCATTGTGACCCCATCCCCAGCTCACTGTGACCCCACCCCCAGCTCACTGTGACCCTATCCCCAGCTCACTGTGACCCTATCCCCAGCTCACTGTGACCCCATCCCCAGCTCACTGTGACCCTATCCCCAGCTCACTGTGACCCTATCCCCAGCTCACTGTGACCCCATCCCCAGCACACTGTGACCCCATCCCCAGCTCTCTGTGTGCTTTGTCTCTCACTGTTTCTCTCACACTGTCTGTTTCCCTGTGTTTTCTTTTTCTCTGTCTTCTGTTTCTTTCCCTGAACTTACTATCTCCCCTTCTCCCTGTCCATATGACTGTTTGATTCTTGTTTTGGTTCCTTTCTCAGTTTAACTCTCTGTCCTTCTGTTTCCCTCGCTGTGTTCTCTCTCTCCTTATACGTGTCTGTCTCTTTTTCCCTCGTTGTGATGGTGATGGCTTCTCTAAAATTTTGAAGCATGTGATGGCTCTTTGGTTAGATGTTTGCAATTCAATAAACTCAATTGTGTTTTGGTATCTTGGACATAATTTAAATTTATTGGTTAAATTTCAATTGTTGTCAAAACAGCAAGCAGAACATCGATATCCATTTAACAACCATTGGTTGCATCTAAATATTTTGGAACTGTCTTCTCCCAGTGCTCTGCATTCTGACAACTGAAAGCATTCTGTTCATGTGCATAATAGTGTGACGGTAACTGCTCTTCCCAGGACCATAAGAAATTACAGACGGTTGTGTGCACAGACCAGACTATCATGGAAGACAACCTTCCAACCATTTATACTTCTCGTTGTCAGCGAAAGGCTGGCAACATCAAATATCTCTCCAAAACCTGTAATTATCTCCTACAACCTCTTCCAAAAGGGAGGAGATACAGAGGCATGGAAACATGGGCCTACATGCTCAGGAACACCTTCTTCCCTACTGTAATTAGACTGACGAATTGAAGTCTCTAACTTTTCAAATAACATTAATCTTGTGAAAGACGATCTTGCTTTGCACACCTCCTGTGCAGCTGCCACCTTGTGTGCCTCACTCCCCCTGTCTAAGTGCCCTGTGAGGCTCAAGGTCTTCTCAAGGGCAATCAAAAAAGTGAACTAATGCTGCCCAACCAGCGATTCCTATATCCCATTAATAAATATAAGAACACGACGACACTCAGGGAACACAGTTGGGATCAAATCGCTTTAAACATGATCTTAGATAGATAGAGATTTTCCCTCGGTATCTGAAAGTAGAGCGTTCCTACAAAGCCTTTCATAAACTGATTCAGCATAAAGCGAAGAAGCATTAATTTATGCGCGAAAAATTTACCTTCCTTGTTAAAAGTGAAAATCCTCTTCGGATTTGTTATGGTTAGTGAAAACAGGACCTAATGGAGGATTTTCGGAAAGGGAAGTGGCAAAAAGCGAATTTTTGAAAAGCGGGGTATACATGTACCGACATGGGCATGATATTCAGGAAGGTGGGAAAAGTTAAAAGAAATGAGGTGGATCTCACATTTTATTTCCATCCCAGCTGATCATCAGTCCCTTTGTTTGCGCTTTGTCTTCTGTCTCTCTCTTTCTCTATCGATTCAACTCACTCCTCCTGCCCTTCAAAGCAGACTTCCCTGTTACCAGCATTATTCCCACTATTTTCCAGCTGCTTTCAGTTCAGAAAAACTCCCCAGCACTTTCTGATCTTTTCTTTGCATTTTTTATGCAATTTCGGATCTCCAGCATCTATCTTTATTTGGTTTATCCTTCAAATTTGTTATCCCATGGGAAGTCGGCATCTCTGCCAACGGCAGCATTTGCTAATCATCACTAATTGCCCTGACTCTAACGCCATTCCACAAGCCAATATAAAGTCAAGCTCAATGATATTGGTCTGAAGTCACACATAACCCAGACCGGGTAGTAGTATTGGACTTCTTTACCGAAGGTCATCAGTGAAACAGGAAGGTTTTCAGACAAAATGTGGGTTTTATGGTTGTTTTTCGTGAAATTCACTTTTATTCCAATTCTTATCATTTTTATTTAAGTTACACCATCAGCTGTAGTAGGACTTGAAACAAATCACTTGAAACCATGTCTTTCGTTTAATAAGCTTTGCTCCTGAATTACATCCAGCGACATTCCTACTCTGATACATTGTCCTAATCAAGAAGTAATGTCCGAGACATGAACAATTTTGTGATTGAAATACATGTAACTGGAAATGTGGCCAGAAGAGAGCTTGAAATATAAGGTCTGAATTTTACCAACGTGCAGACAATGGTTTGTTCAGCCACAGCACTGACGCAGAGATGGAGAATGGGGATATTGTGAGCTGGAAGTGGACAGGGTTGGTGACATAGAGAACAAGAGATATAAATCAGTTCAGGGCAAAAAGCGGTATCGATGTTGTGCACAGATTTGTTCTTAGATGTTTGTAAGGGAGTGGTCTGCAATTCAGATGAATGGAGACTACAATTGAAATTGAAGATAAAAGATTCTTTCATTGGCAACTATAGATAACAGAAATTGCAATGAATTCAAAATTGTTTATGGGATTAATGAATGGACAGAAGTAGAGAACACCAACAATAGCGAGAATAGGTAATGATTTAGAGATGCCGGTGTTGGATCGGGGTGTACAAATTTAAAAATCACACAGCAGCAGGTTATAGTCCAACAGGTTTAATTGGAAGCACACTCGCTTTCGGAGAGTCACACCTCCACCATTGGTTAGTAACACATACCCTCCACCCAGCCCAAAATAATAATCAGCACCACAAATATCCGATATGGTAGAAATTTCCAACAGAGGAAAATGTTGAAAAGACCCAAGGAAAGTTACCTCTCCATTTGAGTAATTATCCAGTCCATTGTTCTCAGATTCATATCTGTCTTTTCCACGTCTGTGCAGCTGCTGATCTCTGTTACTGTTGGAGCTGATGCATCTGCTCCTGCACTGGGATAGCGCACTGAGTGAAGCCCCTCACCAATAGGACACAGTTACAATGCATGGAGACTGACATCAATCACAGTCACTGAGCAAACAGCTCTAGCTTTCAATACAGCACATTCAGTTCACAATATATCTGGACTGGACTGGATGCTCACATCGCTGGCTATTGGTCACATCTCCCATCACTAATTGCTCTAGTGAAGTCAATTGTGAGGGAGAATGATGGATGTTTTCTTATCGCAGCCTCGATGACTCTGCCCTGTTGTACGTTTGCAATGCTGTCACCATCTTATCCCGAATCTCCGCCCCTCCACAAAAAAAGGAACACAATCAGGATGTTGTTACTGTGCTGATCTCTCCTCCACGGGAACAAACGCCACTGGGCACAATTGCCTTGAACATAGACAGGAAGTGTGGACTTCTCTGAATGGTCCTCTCACTGCTCTAATAAAGAAATGTTGGACCTTCCATATGTAATATGTATCAGTAATTAATTTATGCAAATTGACAAACATCTTAACGCAGTTTTATTTGCTGTAAAACAGTAATGTTTACACTTTTGTCCCCTCAGTCCAAAACCAAAAGTGAACTTATTCATTATGACTTGTGAATTAATGAGTCAGATTTACCTAGTGGATAGGGCGGAATGGGGATAGTGGCTGTGGAGACTGCATGGGGAGTACAATGATATCTCCCAGTCATCATCACTCTTAACGTCAGATAGAATTAAATATAGTTCACAACAAGGAACGAGCCAACGTTTGGGATATGTAATGCTCAATGACAATGTGAACTGAACAGGATAATTGTAAATGTGATAAAGTGAACTATATTTTATATACACACCATTGAATAGGGTCACCGCACCTGAAGCATTAACTTTGATGTCTCTTCACAGATACAGCCAGACCTGTGAGCTTTCCCACCAACGTCTGTTTTTGTTTGAGATTGATCATATTGTTCAAATCTGGCAGGATGCTTATAAATAAAAGCAGATGCTATTAACAAAATGTACAGGGATATGGGGTCAATACAGGAAAATAATAGTAGAAATATCGCTCATTCCAAACTGGAAGAGACAATGGGTTGAGTTTTCACCATCTTTGCTGTAATAATTCTATGTTATGCATTGAAAGCTTTTGGAGATTGGGGAGACAAGCTTGTTCAATGAAGGACACAGAGTGTTCCATCATCAATAATCTATCCCTATTATTTCATGAAGTTCAACTGCCTCTAAATTGTATTTTCAATCAAAATAGATTTCCTGAGACTTAGATGTCTAGAATTTTCTTACTTTCTATCTTAAAGAAGAATCAGATTTCGGCTGTAATTCAGGTGTCACAGAAACAAGAAAGGACCACATTGTCCAAATATTACCAAGGTCAACATGTAGACCTGTCAAGCAATATGAAATATAGTGATAATGCAAACATGAAATACAAACAGAAAATGCGGGAGAAACGAAAAAGGTGAGGAAGTGTCTGCAGAAAGCAACATAATTAACATACGTCATATGATGTGACACTGTTCTGAAAAGTCCTATTAGAATCAAAGGTTAATTTTTTGCATCTCTGCTCAGATGTTGCCAGATCTATTGAGTTTCGGTCCAGCTCTTTTGATTTCTTTCTTCTTTCTGAACTGTGACAAAGTGTCTGATCTGAATGATAGCGTTAAAGCTGCTACCTCAGTTGAATCTCGAGTAATTTGTTATGGTTATTAAATAAGAAATTACAAAGTTCCTCTGTTTGACAGGGCTCTAAATATCAATGACGTATTGCATTGTGAGAACTTGCGATGAAAATGTGGAAACAAAACAGAAATTGTTGTAATCGCTCAGCAGGTCTAGCAGCATCTGTGCAAAGAAATCAGAGTTAATGTTTCAGGTCCAGTTCCCCTTTCGCAAAACTGATATGGGCGTTTGCAATGTTGGTTTATATGCAGAAGAGACTGGATAGATCTTAATGGAGACTGTTAGTAGCTAACAATAGGGTTTGAGTAATGGATCATCAGTGGAAGAGTATGTAGCAGTACAAGGGGTAGTGCAAAGGGAGTAAGAGTGTAAGAAAAGAGTAGGACGGAACAGGAAGAATGGCAGATGACGTTTTAGTGACAGGGAAAAGCTTGTTTATGAGGAAGTGAGATTGGATGAAAAAAACATCACTGTACAAGGAAATCGGGATCTGGATTCCAT
Source organism: Chiloscyllium punctatum (assembly GCF_047496795.1). Lineage (NCBI taxonomy): Eukaryota > Metazoa > Chordata > Chondrichthyes > Orectolobiformes > Hemiscylliidae > Chiloscyllium > Chiloscyllium punctatum. The sequence continues at coordinate 138,981 of NW_027309946.1, forward strand.
TAAAAATGTAGAAAGGAATTCTTGTACTGTCTCTTCTATCACTTGATTCTTGTTCAAGTCGTACATGTGCTATATATTTCTATGTCGCCATAAAGTGCAGACGACATGTTTCTTTCTCCCCTACGTGGTGTTTCAACATTTTTGATTTTTTTACAGTATGTATTTGCTTCCAATTCAAGGTGGATATGAGAATATGATTTGATCTTCTGCAGTTTGCCCATAATATAGAATTTATTTGAATATTTATCCTCATCACACTCGCTGATTTAAAAAAACAATGAATGAGTCCATGTCCATCCTGCAGATGAAAAATTTCTCCAGCTCTGGCTATTGCAGGGAATGTTACAAAAAACAGCACCACACAAAATGCTAATGTTCCAAACCCTTGTTTATCCTAAATTATTTAAAATGTTTATAAATAAAACATGCAGAGGGGCAGAGTGTAAAAGATGAATTCAACTCTGTGTCGAAAATGCTATTTGTGGCTCACTTATAAAATGTGTTAACTACATCACTCATAAATTCACCAAAATAGGAAAAGCAAGAGACTGGAATTGTCAAATCATCCTCTGAATAACATCTGGAGAACAGGAAGGAAATCTTGATTTGTTTGTGATGTTCAGAAATTACGATTGTGAGAATGTGGAAGGTGGGGAGCAGTGGAATGATGACCAATGTTATGGATGAAACAAAGATGGGCGGGGTGGATCACAGTCAGGAGGAAAGTGTTAGGCTACAGAAGGATAGAAACAGATTATTCAGATAGCCAGATCAACGGCCTGATGAAATTTAACACCGATAATTTGGGTAGATGCAAGTCAGAAGTAACAAGACAAGTGAGTACTCAATAGTGAGTATGAAAGAGGAGGGCTAAATTTGTTCCTTTTTTCTTTGCAGCAGGGAAAGTTGAGGAGGGAATATGGTACAGGTGTACAAGAGCAAATGGGGTATGGAGGGGATGAACAGACAACAGCTGTGTTCCTTCGTCAAAGGATCAAAAACAAAGAGACACACTTTTAAAGTGAATGTCAGGGGATTGAGAGAGGATTTGTGGAATGTGTTTCGAACTGAGAGGATGGTATGAATCTGGAATGTTTTGTCTCGATGAGTGGTTGAGGCAAGTAACCTCACAAACGTTTAAAATGTCTTTGGATATACACTTGTTGGCACAGACGTGATAGGCCTGTTTTTCATTGCATGATTCTTTGCAGTGGCAGCCATGAACATTCTGGTGTATCCTGAAACAATAAATCATGGCAGTTGCTGCTTTGTTCCTTTGACTGTACTCAGTAAGTGGCTATATTGCAAACCAGCATCATCTCATGCAACTTCAGCACTCACTCCATCAAAGGCAGCCCAGCCATCTCTGGGACCATCCAGTGGAATTCATATGCTCAGTGGACGCATTGTCCAACAACAACACTGACTCTATTCTAGTTGTTTGCAACAATTATTAAAGCTACAGCCATAATATGAAGACAGCTTTTCCTCCATTATAATACAGACCTCGAGCAATAAGGGTGTTATTTATCTGAAGCATAATAAATTCTTTCCCAGGTGTTCACTTTGACAAGCAGCAAGTTTTCCCGTGTTTTGCTGCTAGTTGTTTATCACGGAATTCTCCACCCCAACCTCTTTCCCCTTTAACATTTTCTTGTGCACTGTCTCCCTGATCTCACACACCTCACTCCCTCACATCCCCCACACTCTCCATCCTTATTTGTTAATCTCTGAAAAACCTGCGCCTCATCTCTATAATTTATACCAACTCCCAACTCACTATTTTGATTCCATCTCTCGGCATAGTCATTAGACTGGCCGTGCCTGATGTCCTATTCACCTCTACCTTCTGCTCAGTTCCTGATCTTCTGCTTTGGTTCTCACTCTACTGGTTTATTCAAATCCATCTGACTTGCACTAGAAAACCTCCCCAGACGGATGTTGGTGCTCGTCCAGTTAAGATACAATCTGTCTTTTTTGTACAGGTCCCTACCTGTCCTGGAAGAGATCCCAATGATACAACAATCTGGAACTCTCATCCCTGAACTAGATTTTTAGCAACATGTTAAGCTCTACTGTCTTCTTCATCCTTCCCTCTTTTCCACATGGCACGGGGAGTAATCCAGAGATTACAGAGGATTATTCTCTCTCTCTCTCTCTCTCTCACATACACACACACACATTCAAACACACGCAGAAAGAAACTATATTACTTTGCAGAAGAATACAAATAACCTTAAAATAAACGGAATGATAAGTGGAATTAAGTATTTAGTTAAAGGGAGGATGAGAGAAATTGTGCTTCTTCTGGATGTCAGTTTGCTCGCTGATCTGGAGAGTTACTTTTCAGATGGTTCATCACTGTACTAGGGAACATTATCAGTGAGCCTCTGGTGAAGTACTGGTGTTATGTCCCACTTGCTATTTATGTGTTTAGGTTTCCTTGAGTCAGTGATGTAATTTCCAGTATTGGTGATTTTATGTCCAGTCCTTTTTGTCAGAGAGTGTTCGATGGGATCAAAATCGATGTGTTTGTTGATAGAGTTCAGGTTGGAATACAATTTTTCTAGTAATTATCGTGCGTGTCTCTGTTTGGCTTGTCCTAGATGGATATTCAGACACAGTCTAAATCGTGTACTTCCTCATCTGTATGTAAGGATACTAGTGATAGTGGGTCATGTCTTTTTTTCTGGCCAGTTGTTGTTCATGTATCCAGGTGGCTAGTTTTCTGACTGTTTTTCCGATGTAGTGCTTGTAACAGTTCTTGCAAGGCTTATTCTTACTTGAGCATAACAAACAAATATGTGAACTAATTGCGGTGCTCAAACCTATGAAAAAACGTTGTAGAGCAAAACAGGAATACTCTGTATCCGTTAGTTGGAATTGCAGCATCAAGGAGTTCTAATTTCAAGCTGGTCAGCAAAAGAGCCAGGAATGAGATAAGGAAAAACTTCTTTATTGAGTGAGTTGTTAGGATTTGGAATGGAACTGCCTGGGAGAGTTGTGGATGAACATTAAAAAATAGAACGGGATATGTATTTGCAAATATGAATTTAACAGTCTGCAGAGATAGGGCTGGCAAATGGGGGGGACTTGGGAGATACTCCTGGAGCTGATGTACACACAGTGGCCCATGGCCTCCTCCTGTTCTTTAAGGTTTTGAACTCTATCATGTGTCTGATGTGAATAAAATTCAGGATCCGATTATTTCCCATTCTAAATGCTCACGAATATCTGATTATTTAGTGCAGCATAAGCATTTAAAATGGAACTATTGCAAGGCCAGCTTCATTATATAGTCTAATTATTGCTCAGAATATGAATATTTTAAATGTTGTATACCAATTACTCAAACAAATCTGTCATTGCTTTGGCTCAAATCTCTTTGAAAAGGTCTGACTTTTCACTCACACGATAATATGTTCATAATATGTGCATCGTTTTTGTTCACTGTCCACATTTCATATTAAACAAGATCCTTTCTAAAAATTAAAAGTTTTCAAATTATTGTTCACTAAAATTTGATAGCAAAAATCATTTTTTTAGTTGAATATTCGCATTCCACGTTGAAGTATAGCTGTTTCTAATTCGCTGGCAAATAACTGAAGCTTGTACATGTCGGTGAGAAATTAAACTGATTGTTTATATATACATATATAAGAACGCTAATTCTATTTGATTGTTCAATCGTTCGCTCGCCCTGAACATGCAATCATTCAGAAGCCAACCACTTTCAAAATGTTGGAGTGATAATGCATTGTTCTGAATCCTGACATTGTGTGTGTAATTCTGATCGCCAAAAGAGTTACATCCATGTTGTTTGTTCGATAGAAAATCAAATGTACATTCTTTATTTCTGTGTTAGAAAATCTTGACAGGAGTTTATACTTTTGTTCCATAAATATAGAATCAACATAATGCTTTTCAGAGATTATAGTTCAGTCGAATAATCATAGTTGGCATCTTATTTTTGCCTAATTCACGAAACATAGCAAACATCTGATTAATACATGGGTCACCCAACTGATTGTATCTGAAGAAAGCAGCAGCAAATGACAAGTCAAGAATCGCGTTAATAAGTGAAATTGGCGGAGCGTGCGTGATGTAGAACACCAAACATACTCTAATGGCATTCAGGTGAATGTAACAATGAACAACATAACTGGATGTTTTGGGCTAACGCCCCTCCCCAACTTCCTAATTTCACACACATCACTCCCGCACACATTCAACAATTGATAAGAGACGACAGGCTGCATGAAACATAAAACACAGAACAGTACACCACAATATAGACCCTTAGACACTTGACGTCCAGCCGAACCTTTATCGTACTCGAAGGTCAGACTAACTGACATATCCTTCATGTGCCTATCCAATAGTCACTTATATATCCCTATTGCAGCTGACTCTACCAACGCTGCTGGCAGTGCATTCCAAGCACCCCCCACTCTCTGTGTAAAGAACCTATCTCTGACATCTCCTGAAACCTTCTTATAATCACCTTAAAATTATGCCCGCTCGCGATAGCCATTTCCACTCTGCGAGAACGACTCTGGCTACCCATTCTACCTATGCCTCTCATCATCTTATACACCTCTATCAAGTCACCTCCCATCCTTCATTGCTCCAAGGTGAAAAGTTAGCTCTCTCAACTTTTCTATGTAAGACATGCCCTCCAGTCCAGGCAGCATCCCGGTAAATCTCCCCAGCACCCTCTCCGAAGCCTCGATGTCTTTCCAGTAATGAGGCAGCTAGAACTGAACACAATATTCTAAGTGTAGTCTCACCAGAGCCTTTTGGCGCTGTAACATAACCTTGTGGCTCTTAAACTTAATCCCAGACTAATGAAAACATATTATATCTTAATAATCTTATCAACTTGGTGACACCTTTGAGCGTCCTATGATAAGGAACACACGATCCCTATGGTCCTCCACACTGCCAATAATCCTGCCTTTAACCCTGTATTCTGCATTCACATTCAACCTTCCAAAATGAATCACTTCACACTTATCAGGGGTGAACTCCATCTGTCATTTACCAGCCCAGTTCTGCATCCTGTCAATGTCCAATTACAACCTACAACAGCCCTCCTCACTATCCATAACTCCAACATCTTTGTTACATCATAAAACTTATTAAATTAAAATTCACTTTATCATCCAAGTCATTTGTAAGAATCACAAAGAACAGCAGTCCCATTACTGATTCCTGAAGAACGCCACTGGTCACCAAGCTCCAGGCTGAATACTTTCCATGTTCTACCACCATCAGTCTTCAACAGGCCAGACAATTTTGTATCCGTACAGGCAGATTTCCCGGTTTCCCAGCATCCCATGCCTCCTTACTTTCTGAATGAGCCGACCTTATGGTAACTTATCAACCACCTGGCTAAAATCCATGTACATCACATCCACTGCTCTACCTTCAATGTGCTTGATCCCATTCTGAAAGAATTCAATAAGTTGTGTGAGGCATGACTTGTCCCTCAAAAAGCCATGCTGACGACCTCTAATCAAACTATGATTTTCCAAGTAATCATAAATTCTGTCTCTCAGAATCCTTTCCAATACTTTGCCCAATACAGAAGTACGACTGACTGGCCTGTATTTCGCAGGATTATCCCTATTGCCTTTCCTGAATAAGAGAATAACTTTTGCCAACCTCCAATCATCAGGCAGTATTTCACTGGACAGTGAGGACACAAAGATCATCGCCAAAGGCGCAGCAATCTCTTCCCTCAGTTCCACTGACAACCTCTAGTGCTTCCTGTATGGTCCAGGGGACTTATCTATCCTTCTGTTTGGACTTCACTCATTCTGTACTTCACCTCACTTTATCTGCTCCCTGTCCAACCAACTGATTGACTGCTTTCCATTTCAGGGCTATATACAGTGCTGCCCTCCTGAGCAAGTTAAATTCCAAATATTCTATGAATCATGGAATGGAAAAAAATTGAACATATCAATACCATCCTGATGAAGGGCTTATGCCCAAAGCTTTCACTCTCCTGCTCCTCGGCTGCATCTTGACTCGTTGTGCTTTACCAGCACCACACTTTTCGACACTGATCTCCAGCATCTGCAGTCCTCACTTTCTCCATTACTGAGGGCTGATCCCGCTGCACACTGAGCAGGGAATTAATCAGCAGGAATTTATTGTATTTGAAGCTGACTGTTCAGTTCTGGAACGTTGCATTTGATTAACACATTAATTAAAAATAAATTACAATTCAACGATTATTCATACAGTCCCAGAGTTACAGTTTTAGTTCATGGAAAGGCAGCTTGATAACAAAAAGTAATTGGCTGAAGAACTCCGAGGTACGGAGTATTCCAGGTGCTATATTCCAGGCTGGATGTCCTTTACCATAATGCTGGGAATATTATCAGATCTTCAGATTTGATAAGGGAACGAGGTGACATGGGGAAGTGGATATTTTTGCCATCACATAGATGCGTTTGATGGAGGTCAGAGCTGACAACTCAATATTCTGTGGTACAAGAACTATGGGCAGCGTAGGAGAGGGGCAAAAGATAAGGTGGTGTTGCCTTATTAATTATGGAGTCAAAGACTGCAGTAAGGGCGGATGATATCTTGGAAGGGCATTCAAATGACAGTTTGTGGGTTGGAATTAGGTTCAAATCAATGACAGACACACTACTGGGGACATATTATAGGCCCCCAGATAAAATAAAATACAGGGGCAGGTACATAACCAATTCACTGAGGTGTGTCAATGCAATAATAGGATCATTATATTCAGGCATTTCAATTCCAAACATTGATTAGGGCAGCGATAATTATTTTAAGAGGGCAAAAATGTCTTGATTTTTATTCCAGAGAGCTCCTCATATAAACATGTAGCAGATACAACAATGGGTGGGGCTATGCCGAGCCTCACTGTGGAATGAAGCCAGTCAGGTGTTGCAGGCAGGATTGGCTGAGCATTTCAGGATCAGTGACCATGACTCAATCATTTTTAGCTTATTAAGGAAAAGACCAAAAGATAAAAGGTTTGAAAAATAAAAATACTTTGGATGATAGAGGCAGATCTTATCAAAAGAAAGACAGGATCTGGCCACCGTATAATTACTTCTGGGTGAAACTTTAGCAGAACAGCGTGGGTGTGGTGGGGATCACATGCTCAAAATGGAATTGATGAAGGTGTCACCACAAGATGTTACAATAAAGATAAAAATGAGGAAAACAAGCCCAGAGAGTATGGAATGTCTACAAATATTCAGAACAGAACTAAAAATGAAAGAGAAGCTTAAAGCACGCATAAAGTGAGCAGGTCAATGGAGGTCCCAGAAGAGTCGAGAACGTGTTGGGCTAAATTCAAGAAAGTAAGTAGAAGAGCAAAAAGCGGGGTGATAAAAACATTAATGGGCAATATTATCAAGAATTCAAAGACATTCTATCGGTTTATTAAGGGTAAGAGGGTAACAAGAGAAAGAATAGGGAGTATTAGGGACCGAGGAGGCAAACTGTCCATAGAACCTGTGAATGTCAAACACGTACTGCATATTGGTCTTCACTTTGGAGAAGCAGTTCCTGGACAGAAGCAGAGGAATAATTGGAAGTTGATGCAGGATAAAAAGTGGGCAAATCTCTAGATCCGGATGAACTGTCTCTTAGACTGATGTGAAAGATGAGGGAGGAGATTACAGGCTCTTTCATTTTGCGCTTTATTTTGTTTTGCCTCTGGCCACAGAGGTGGTGTGATCAAACAGAACAACATCTAATGTAGGTTCAACTTCTACACAGAGTGCTAGAAAAAAAAGCCATAGGATGAAAGACCACTAAGTCTCACATCAGTGGGAGGGAAACAATTGCAGAAAATTGTGAAGGCTGTTAAGAAATGATCACTAAATATCTTCAAGGCTGAGATCCACAGATTTTTAAAAAAGGGTTACAGGGAAAACGCAGGAAAATGAAATGGAATGTTATCAGAATAAATGTACCCTAATTGAAAGTAAACGCAGAGTCAGAGAGCGGGTGGACATACTGTCGGTCGTATGTCCATTGGCAAACCTTTTTTAATAGACTGTACTTACTGGAATATCAACATCTCTCACTCCGGAGTGAGACACAGTTTCGAATACAATCAGTAGTTACAAGGAATTCATAAATGCAGTACTAGTAGACCGAAAAAACCAGAGGACTGCGCCAACGCGGATGGGCTGTCAGGGTGAATATTTGCATCAGCGCAGTCACCACTACTAGGAGGAAGACCTCAGCAAGACAACCCCACCCCCACCCCCCATGTCCAAGCATGGGCCTGGTGTTTAGGAGTGCTTAAGGCCCAAACAATACATCACTGTAGTGTCTCCATCCTACCCTAACCAAACCTAAATGTGGAGTGGTCTATTACCGTACTGTGAGTGGCAGAATAGGTAGTAATGCTTTGGTTCCAGAGAAATCGGTGAGCAGCAGTTCAGCAAAAGGTAAAGGTAAGCTCAGATAAACTCTTTTTTAACGCTAGTCTGACAGCAGTGGAGATAGCAGTTAGGGCAGTTGTATGTTCCTCCTGCGGTTTGTGGGAGCTCAGGGAGATTTCCATTATCCCCGATGACTACACGTGTGGGCAGTGTACCCTGCTGCAGCTCCTGGGAGACCGTGTTCAGGAGCATTCTGGATCATCCGAGATATGGAACACTTCATAGATAAAAGCTTTAGTGAGGTGATCACACCCAAGTCCCTCCCTTAGCCATGTTTCTGTAAGGACTATAATATTCCAGTCTCATGTAAAGATCCACGCCCTAAGTTCATCTGCGTTACCTGTCAGCCCAGTTCCATTTAATTAAAAGCAATTTAATCCAACAGGCTTTCCTTGCTTCCTGTCGTGTTCCAAGCAGAGAGTATCTGGGCGACCACCAGGAATGGCGAAGGGAGTAGGCAGAAAGTGCAGGAATCCCCTGTGGCTATTCCTCTCGAAACCAAGTATACCATTCTGGATACTGAATTTGTGTGTGTTGGGAGATGGGCTGGGTGTCAGGGAATGATTGTTCAGGGGAAAGCAGCAGTAGCCAAGATGGATGCGCTGGATCTGGGGGGCAGCAGGAAAGGATAAAGGTAAACAGGGTCTTAGAGATAGAAGATTTGATTGTTAGGGGGCACAGATCGGAGATTCTGTGGCCTCAAACGGGAAACTAGGATGTTGTGTTGGCTCTCAGATTTCAGGATCGAGGATGTTTCTGAGTGGCTGCTGAATGTTCTCAAGAGGGCGGGTAAGCAGCCAGAAGTCATTGTGCACGATGGTACAAATGACACGGTTAGATATAGGAATGTGTTTCTATAGAATGATTAACTGAGAACTAGGAGCAAAGTTAAAAACCAGGACCTCGGTAGTGATAATTTCCAGATTACTTCCAGTGTCATGAGCTAGTGAAGGTAAGAATAGGAGGATATCAAGATAAATATATGACTAAAGAATTGGTGGGAGGGAATCATATTTTTAGACCATTAGGAGCTTTTCTGTGACAGAGTTGACCTGTTCAGGAGGGACTGGTGACAGATCCACTTGAGGGGGAATCAATATCTTCGCAGTCAGTTTTGCTAGTACAACAGGGGAGTGTTTAAACAAGATTGGCAGGAGGTGGAATCCTCAGCAGCAGGGAGGCAAGTGAGAGGCTGGATGGAGATACAGTAATCAATCATAGTACGTTGAGGAGACATATCAGGCTGGACCACGATAGGGAACAAGAAATGCCGATGGATTAAATTGTGTTTATTTCAGTGCAAAAGAGCTGACAGTTAAGGCCGATGAATTCAGCGTGTGGATAGGTTATCGGTGCTCGATAGTCTAGCTATTACAGAAACATGGCTGAGGGATGGATAGGACTGACAGCTTAATGTACCAGGGTTAAATGCATTAGAAGGAACAGAGATTGTGGAACGAGAGGAGGGGAGTTGCATTTCTGAATAAAGGGTGTATCGCAGCAGTGATCAGAGAAAAAATAACTGATGAAGATCATCCAATGAGGCTTTATGGGTGGAATTAAGAAATAAGAAGGGGATGGTGACATTATTGGGGTTGTACGATAGGCCCCCAAATTGTTAACAGAAATTGTAGGAACGGAAATATGTAGAGAGATTGCGGAGACTTTCAGGAACATTTGGGTTGTCATAATAGGGACTTAAATATTTTTTATAACACAGAATTGCACTGCCAGAGCATTAAGGGATTTGATGGGATGGAATGAATTAAGTGTGTTCGGAAAGTTTTCTCAAGCAGAATGTAGAAGGTCCTATATGGGAAGGAGCAAAATTTGTCCTACTCTTAAGAAATAGGTCAGGACAGGTGAGTGAGGTGACAGTAGATGTGCACTTTGGGACCAGTGACCATAGATCTATTAATTTTAAAATAGTTATGGAGAGGGAAAAAAATTGGTACACAGATTCAAGGTCTAAATTGGGGCAAGGTTAATTTTGATGGATTTAGACAGGAGTTTGCAGGGGTTAATTGGAGTAGTCTGTTTGCAGGCAAAGGGAACTCCAGCAAGTGCGAGTTTAAGATCTATATGTTCCTGTGAGTGTGAATGGAAAATTGACAGGAATGAGGTGCACTGGATGACAAGAGATGTTTAGGCTTTTACCAAAAGAAATGTGGGGCCGTGGCTCAGGTAGAGGCAGCTGGGATCAAGCGAATCCCTGGAGGTGTACAGGAGTTAACTGAAGAAGGAAATCAGGAGGGATAAAAAGGGGTAGGAGATAACCTTGCCTGAGAAGATCAGGGTGAATCCAAAGAGGTGCTTTAAGTATATTAAAGGTAAAGCAGTAACTAGAGAGAGAATAGTACCCCACAAAGACCAAAATGGATATGTTTGTGTGGAACCATAAGAGATGAGCGATGTCCTCAACAAATATTTCTCCTCTATGTTTACCGTGGAGAAAGACATGAGTACTTGAGAAACTGGGGAAATTATTGGTGATAACTTAGAGACGGTCCATATCACAGTAGAGGAGGTGTTGGATCTACTCGAATGTTTGAAGTTGGATACATCTCACGGTCCTTTCAGATATATCCAAAAACAGTGTAGGGGCTAGAGAAGAATTTACGGGGGCCCTGGCTGATATTTTTGATCATCAGTTACCACAGGTGAGATCCCAGAAGACTGGAGGAAAGCAGATGTCATGCCCTTATTCAGGAAGGACTAAAAAATAATGTCCAGGAAATACAGACCAGTAACTTAATATCTGTGGGAGGTAAATTACTTGGGAAGATTATGAGGGATAAAATGCACATGCATTGGGAAAACAGGGTTTCATTAGTAATAGCAAGAATGGCTTTGTGAGTGGAAGTTCACGCCTGATGAATTTGTTAAAGTTCTTTGATGATGTGACCAGGAAGGTTGAGTAGGGCGGGCAGGTAGACATCCAAACGAGTGGCGCTGGAAAAGCACAGCAGGTCAGGTAGCATTCGAGGGGCAGGAGAATCGATGTTTTGGTCACAAGTTTATCATCAGGAATGTCCAAGACATTGATATTCCTGCTTCTCGGATGCTGGCTGACCAGCTGGGCTTTTCTCGTGCAAAACATTTTTTCAATTCTGATCACCGGCATCTGCAGTGATGACTTTCTCCAAGGGTGGTCGATCTGGTGTATATGGATTTCAGTTACACCAGAACAGGATGTGGCTTCTCAGCCCCTGGACCATGATATACATTTACAGGAAGAGACCAATCAGCCCCTCCAATCTATAGAACTAGACCCAGTTTAGATCATGCAGCAACAATGTCAACCTATTCAGCTACTTGAAGTACCACGGGATATGGAAGAGGCAATAAAGTGACTGGGCTATAGGGTTTATTGTAATAATACCAGGCTATATAGCCCGTCAAGCCTGTCCTTCCTTCAGTAAGGTCAGGGCTGATCTCTCTTGGCCGCAATTTCTCTTTCATGCCCAATTCTTTGTAGCCTTAACTCCCTGATGTGTCAACATTCATTAACACCACAGTGCTCCCTCAAACATTCTCAGATGTAGTTGTCTGGGATAGAGAGTCCCCAACAGTCACTACCATCTGACAGAAGGAAACAGTCCCCACACATTTACCTTGGCCTTTGACATGAACAAAAGGTATGAAGTTAAAAATCACACAACACCAGGTTATAGTCCAACAAGTTTAATTGGAAGCACACTAGCTTTCGGAGCATCGCTCCTTCATTCGGTGTTGGAGGGCTCAATCCTAACACACAGAATTTATAGCAAAACTTTAGTGTGATGTAAATGAAATTATACATTGAAAAATTAATAGTCTGCTGAGTCTTTAATCTGTGTGAATACCATGATATTCAAACAGATGAAAGACTCAACAGACAATCAATTTTACAATGTATAATTTCAGTTACATCACACTGTAAATTTTTGGTTTAAACTCTGTGTGTTAGGATTGAGCCCTCCGCATTCACGTGATGAAGGAGCGACGCTCCGAAAGGTAGTGTGCTTCCAGTTAAACCTGTTGGACTATAACCTGGTGTTGTGTGATTTTTAATTATGTACACCCCAGTAAAACACGCATCTCCAAATCAAAACATATGAACACAGCGTCAGAATGATTGGCCCTGACAGGACATGAATGAACAAAATGTCAAGGAGGCTGAATAAAATTGCACCTAATTGGAATGAGTTGTAAACTCCCAAGTGGTTGGGCCATTCGGAGTACCATGTGGCTGGTGGAAATCAATCCTCTCAGTCCCTGGATATCTCTGTGGGCGATCCTTAGGGTAGCTTCCTCGACACAAACATCTTCAGCTGCTTCAGCAACGTCTTACCTTCTGTCATTCGATCAGAAGTGAGGATGCTCAGAAAACATCGCATAAAACAGCAAAACATGGACAACATTCAAGCTCATGCTGTTAATGTGTAGGCAACATTCATGTAACAGCACTGCTGGACCCTGAACATTTCCACAGGACTAAAAATGAGGAGCTCATTCAGCATCTCAAGCTGGTTTCACAGAAACATGAGAATGCCATTCAGCCCATAGAAGCTATTGGATAAGTAGAGGCACAGCGCATTCACTCTCTCTTACCTATTACACCAGAAGAGATTTTTAAAAAAAACTACAAATGTTGGAATTCAGGAGTCTGGAAGACCACAACAAGCCAGTCAGCATCAGGTGAAAAATTCCACATCTTGGGTATAACATTTCTTCATGTCTGGGGGTGGGGACCAGGGTGTGTACAGATAAAGAGGTGAGGTGGGGAAATAGGAGGAGGCGACCTGTTGTGGTGGGGAACACAGGTAGAGTGTACCATCGGATTGGTCAATGGGAAAAATGAATCCAGTTGACAGTTGGAAGATGGGTTGATCAGAGGAACGGAAAGGGGAGGGGCTAAGCAGGAGGTCGGGGGATTGGAAGGGAGGTTACTAGAAATTGGAGAACTAGGTGTTGAGACCCCCGGCTGTAGGCTACACAGATGGAATATGAAGCGTTGTTCCTCCAATTTGTGCTTTGGTTGTTTGTGGCAATGGAGGAGGTCAAGGATGGCCATCTCAGAATGGGAGTGGGAGGTGGAATTAAAATAGGCAGTGACTGGGAGGTCAGGTCAGCCCTTACAGGCCCAGCTAAGATTCTCAGCAAACCATTCCCCTTAGTTTACATTTGGTCTCCCCGATATAGAGAAGACCACATCAGGAATGGCAGACACAGTAAACTAGGTTGGATCCCATTACCTGGCACATCTTCCACAAGGACTGATCCCTTCACAAATTTTGTTTCGTGCCATACTCCCCACCAAACCTGTCAATCCCCACGGGCGACTGACACTTGCAGATGAAAAATAAAATACATCACCTGCTGGCACACACCTCCCTCACCTCATCCAAGGCCCAAAACAGTCCTTTCAGGGGAAACAGAGGTTCACCTGCCTCTCCTTCAACCTAGTTTACTGGACTAGGTTCTCCTGATGTGGTCTCTTCTACATCGGGGAGAGCAACGTAAACTAAGTGCACATTACACCGAGCATCACAGCCCGGTCCAAAGGGGCTGACCTGAGCTCCCAGTCACCACCCATTACAATTCCCCTTCCCAATTCCTTTCCAACATGACCTCCTTGGCTTCTTCTGTTGCCACAGTGAGTCAGACCGCAAATTGGACGAATAACATCTTACCTTCTGCCTGGTTAGCATACAGCCTGGAGGACCAAACATTGAATTCTCCAATTTGAAATAACCTTCCCAGCCCCGCCTCCTCCCTTCCATTCCACCAAAAGACCCCACCTTCTAGCTCCCAACTGTATTCATCCCTCCCATCGACCAACCACGTTGCACCCACCACTTGTGTCCACCTATCCCCTACCTCACCATCCTTCTGCTCTCCCCACCCCAACCACTCCTTTCCCTCTTTATCTGTAGTTCCCCCTACCCCCACTCGCAATCCTGAAGAACGGGTATACTTGAACTGTTGACTTCTCCACCTTCTGATGCTGCCTGACTTGCTGTTTCTTCCAGCCTCGTGTTTGTCTATTATTACACAGGAATATAAGGTATCTAGTCAGCACAACACGCAGGTAAGCAGCTACCATCGGTCACCTCATAATGAAACTCTTCCCTGGAACGAGGAAGAGGACATTCAGCCACCCGAGACACTGACACACGAACAAAAGAGGCCATTCAGCCCCTCCAAACTGTTACACGGAAATAGGAGGATGTCATCGATGCTGTAACTTTACAAACCAATAAAGCAGAGATTGCACAGAGAGACTGCTCCTTGCTGTGCCTTCTGGCTCCATTGCTAATGTTTCGTATTACATTAACATGGTTTGCTGATGGTAAGGAGGCACAGCGGATAATTTGTGCCATGTCCCAAGGAGGCATCTTCCAACTCCGAAAAGACAGGCTAGTCTTCTGCATGGAGGTCAGAAGCTTTTGAGAATGACCAACCCTGTCAGAGTGTGACTGCTGACAAGATTGTGAACAACATGATGCTCATTACTTACTTCTCCGTATGAATTCTGTCAGTGGCTCACGGCCAAGGACATCCACCTCCTTTTCACCAAGAGCACTTCCCATCATCTCGCCTTCTCATTAATACAAAATGAGAAGGATTATATGTTTTGCCAAATCACTTTGTTGCCTTGCAAAACACTATGTTTTAAACACAGCCACGCCAACAGCAACACCACGTTTGCCAGTAGAGAGTATTGGCGATACTGAGGAAGTGATGGCCCAGCTGTATTGTCCCTGTAATGTTAGCCCCGGGGCCTAGGTGATGACTCAGAACCGGGATTCGAATCCCACCACGGCAAATGTTGGATTTTGCATTCAATAAAATATCAGGAATTGAGAATCAAATTAAACAATGAAAGCATTGTGTTTGTCCTATCTGGCACATTAGTGCACTTCAGGGAAGGAAATCTACCATCTTTATCTTGTCGGACGTACATGTGACTCCAGACCCACAGCACTGTGGCTAACACACAGTTGTAGTTTGAAATGGCCAAGCCAGCCGCTCAGTTATATCACTCACTACAAATTCTCAAAGAAATGAAACCGCATTGACCTCAGCACTGACTACTTGCAGCCCACAGACTGCAGTGGGTCAGGAAGGCAGCTCACCAACACCTTCTCAAGGACAATGAGGAAAGGGAATTAAATACTGGCCCAGCATCCCATCACTGAATAAAAGACGATGATCACACTCAAGGAAGAGAGACAAAGGCACATAACTCACTTCAAACTGGGACTTTGATGTACACCTTACATGGGCATGAATTTCAGTTATATGGGAACAGGAGAAAAATAAAAAAGATTCGTCTGGATTTTTATTTCCATTCTAGCTGATCATCAACAATCCCTCTCTTTGTTTCTTTCTCTCTACCTCTCTTTTTCTCTATCTATTCAACTCACTCCTTTTCCCTTTCACAGCAGTCATCCACGTCATCAACATCAAACACACTATTTCCCAGCTGCATTCAGTTCTGATGAATGGTGATTGGACGCGAAATGTCACTTTTATTATTCTCTCCACCTGATGCTGCCAAATCTGTTCAGTTTCTCTGGCACTTACTCGTTCCTTTTGTTTCGGATCTCTAGTATCATACTTTGTATTTTTTCCTCTACCTTGCATGTTGTTATTGCATGGGATGTCTGCATCACTGGCAGGGCAGCATTTGTGGACCTTACTAAATGCCTTTTACTGAGAGGCCATTCCTTAAGGTATTGAGTCTGACATCAGTCTTAATTCAGATCAAGCAATAATGCGAGATTTCTTCACCAAACGATAACAGTGAAATGGATAAACTTCTTGACAAAGTGGTGGTGGGATTATATTTGTAAAATTCACTTTTATTTCCAGTACCTCTCATTGGAATTTAAGTTCTGTCATCATCTGAGATAAGATTTGAAACAGCGTCCATAGTGTAGATATCTGGACCACTGAATTACGTGGCCATCGACATTACTATTCTGACACAGTGTCCCTGTCATGAATTTATTTTACAGACAAGAACAAGATTTTGATGGAAACATTTGTAATGGAAAGAGCGATTAGAAGAGAACAGTAACCATAAAGTCTGACTTTTACTATGGTATAGTTAATGGTTTATTTATCACCCGCACTGACGTCAAGATAGGGTCTGGGGATATCATTGAGTTGGTAGTGGGTAGCTTTAGTGATGGAGAGAATACCAAGACATAAATCAATTCGGGACAAATGGGTACTTCGGGATTGTGAACAGTCTTGTTCTCAGATGTTTGTGAGAGTGGGAGTGTGGGTGTTTCTGAAATTTGTTGAGAATGAATGGATTTGCATTTGAAACTGAAGACAATAGTTTCAGTCTTTACTAAACATAGATAACAGATATAGCACTGAAGTTCACCGTGGCTTATGGGATTAATAAATCGATAGAGATGGGGAGACTTACCAGGAACACCAACAATAGCGAGCATGGGATAGTAACCAGTCTGAATAATCCACAGTACACCTAATATCCTATCTGGTAATATGTGCCAATACCAGGAAAGATACAAAAGACCCAAAGATAAAGTCCTGTCCATTGTTGTAGCATTCCAGTCTACTTTTCTTAGATTCTGAACCATTGGTGCGACATTCCAGTCTACTGTTCTCAGATTCTGATCCGTTGTTGGCATATTCCAGTCTGATGTTCTCAGATTCTGATCCATTGTTGAAACATTCCAGTCTACTGTTCTCAGATCCTGGTCCATTGTTGGAATATTCCAGTCTATGGTTCTCTGATTCTGATCTCTCCTCTCCCTGTTTCTGCAACTGCTGATCCTTGTCAGTGTTGCAGATGATGCACCTGCAGCAACAATGGGATAAAGCATTGGAAGACGCCCGGTACAAATAGAAGAGGAAAACCATCCAGTGACATAATTAGGATCCATGGAGACTGACATCAATCACAGTCACTGCACAAACAGATCCAGATAATTCCTTTCAGAATTCGACCTTCAGTTCAAAATAATAACTGGATTGAATTGAACGTTGACATTGCTGGCTAATGGTCACATCTCCCATCACCAATTGCTCTCGTGAAGTTAGTTGTGAGGGAGAATTATGGACGTTTTCTTATCGCAGGCGAGATGATTCTGCTGTGTTGTTCATTTGCAATACTGTAACCACCTGAACACTCCATCATAACCATCCACAAAAAAATCACAATCTAGACTTGGTTTCCATGCTGGTCTCTCCTCGACTAGTACAGTCGCTGAGCAACAGATTCTCAGTGGATGTATTTGCCCTGACCATACACAGGAAGTGTGGATCTGTCCGGAGATTCCACTCGTGACCGTGCTAAAGCTTCAACACACAGTATGATTGAGTACCGTTTTATGAAAACTAACAAACAACTTCATGCATTATATCGTCTTCAAAGCAGTAAGAATTTTTGGAATTCAATCCAAAGCCAAATGTGGCATGTTCTCACAAAGCTCGTCCTTTTACAGGGTTATGTTGTCCTTGGTTTTTTTAAAGAGGGTCTAAACGACCCAGGATTCCAATATGTCATAATTTTGAAAGGTTCGTTGGGGTCCTTTTGTTTATACCTAACACATAATGCCTCATACAGAAGCCTTTCAAGTCTTGAAAAGTAGCCTGTATAATCAAGAGGACCTGTCCAGCTCCCACAACTGGACAGGTTAGATCAGTTCGGGGGTTTGTTGAGTCAGGGTCACTGGACGTTCTCTGCCTCCTTCTGCCCTTCTGATCTTATAACCTGTAAGCAGTTGTGTCAGTTTTACCCTTGGTGCTAAGGGGTTCTGTTTATTGGGATTGTTGCAAATATATTGGAACAGCATCCTTAAATCGGGATAGCCTATCAGATTCGGATACGATACGTTATTCAGGTATTCTATTTTCGGTTCCTTATGTTTCATTTGGTAATTTGGCAAATAAATGTCATTTGTTTAAAATTCGGCAGTCTGACCAGCGCATTCACTCTGGAAATATCAGCTATGCACTAACCTTCAAAAAATAGCAAATCTAAGGTCCGGGCTACCTACTAAAATGTTTTGAGGTGTCGGGTCTGGTCCGCAACAAATTAGGGGGCCTTTGCAGAATTTAGACAGTGAGTGGAAGGTGTTATTGTCTCTTATTTCGTGTGTTGATTTGGTGAGTAAACAGAGCTTCAGGTAGCAATGGTTCTTGCAGGAACCAAGCTTGTTTTGGAGGTGGAGAAAGTGACCTTGGGGGGTTTACAAAATGCACATAAGTCCAAGCTGCGGGAATTAGCAGACAAAGGGAGTTAAAGCTACCGTCTGATGTCAGGAAAGATGAGATGGATGCAGCAGTAGTCCTGCATTCCAATTTGCTGGAAACTCCATCAGGATCTGCGGGATGACTAAACTTCAATCGCAAAAGAAGCAGCTTGAGTTAGAAGCAGAGATGAAGCAGTTTGAGCTACCACTAAAGTCACAAGAGGAAGAAAGATAACGAATAGGTTTAGCAGAGGAAAGAGAAAAAAATTAGCTTCAGAAGGAGAGAAAGAAAAAGAGGGAGCATTTGAGCTTCAGAGATGGACACTTAGAATGGAAAGTCAGCTTTAAATGATGAGGATGATGGCTGAAGGTAAGCTTAGTGAGGAACAGACTGAGGATGGGCAATCCCATTGTAGTTCAAAGCCTGATTTCAGTGTATTCACAGCTTGCCTAAATTTGATGAGTAGGAAAGTGGCGAAAGAATTTCAGTGGCCAGTGACCATGTAGGTTTTGTTGACCCAAACAAAACTTGTAGGTAGAGCTAGTGAGGTATGTGCAACACTATCAACGGAGGGATATGGGGACTATGAGGAGAGGAAAACATATATATGAGCATGTGCCAAAAGCCTACAGACAACGTTTCAGGAATTTATGTAAGGATCCTGGTCGAACA
The DNA here is from genome assembly GCF_047496795.1 of Chiloscyllium punctatum. Classification (NCBI taxonomy): domain Eukaryota; kingdom Metazoa; phylum Chordata; class Chondrichthyes; order Orectolobiformes; family Hemiscylliidae; genus Chiloscyllium; species Chiloscyllium punctatum. Next base: position 158,321 of record NW_027309946.1, read on the forward strand.
CATATTGAGTTTGAAAGGATCAAACAAAGTAATTTTAATAGATGAATAAGAGCTTTAAAAAGAGAGCAAACATACGATGCTCTTCGAGGGACAATTACTTTGAAGGTGTTTAAGCATGCACATAATGCACATTCATTTGGAAGATCATAGAGTTATAAAGCCAAAACTGGCAGCTGAAGTGGCTGATGATTATGACTAGTGATTATGATTATAAAACTTGTTTTGGCTTCCAGGATCAATTTCAGTCCATGATGGATAGAAATTGTGGCAAAGAGAAATCCCCACGTAGAAAGCGAGATATAGATCTCGGTGAAGAACTTACCACAGGGTAAAAAGGCAATACGTGAAGGAGGCAAAGAAGATAAAAAGCTCTGGTGTTTTCATTGCAACAAATTAGGACACATGAAATCACTGTTTTGGTGGGTTCAGAAAAAAAAACCCAGATGTAGGAAAAAAGATAAGTCTGGGAGTTTTGTTGGAGCGGTAACAGAAAGCACAGTGGAAGCTAGAAAGCTGCATCAGAGTGTACAAGCTGATTGGAAGTTTGTTAAGGAGGAAGTGCCAGATCTGCTTAGAAAATATACCTGCGAAGGGAAATTTTACTCACATAGGGCAGGTAGAGAGGATGCAATATTAAGAGACACAGGATCCTCTGTGAAAAGGTAAGGAGATATGTACTCCTGAAGGACTATTTCCAGAAAAGGTACTGCAAGAGGGAATTCACCATGAGACAAAAGGTGCAAAAGTATGTAATGTGTGCTTAGTGTGTCCAGAAAAGTGTGGGGAAATTGTGGCAGGGGTACTGGACAAACTCTCAGCTCCAAGAATAAAATTTGTCCTTGCAGAAAATATAGCTGATTCAGTGGTTGGATTACTGCTACTCTCGTTTAAAAACTAGTGGATATGCAGACAACTGAATCAATGTAGGAATCATATCCTGGAAACATTCCTGATTATGGGTAATAAAGTCCCAATGTCACCAGTTGAAACAGAAAATAACAAAAACGTAAAGATAAGGAAGCTTAAGTGGCATGAGCAGATACTTTGTTCCATCAGAAAGTTGAGACAAAAAAGGAGCAAATAGGTGATCATGTAAATATTTTTTGCTCAGCTAAACTAATTGAGTCACAGCAGAAAGATAAAAGTTTAAAGCAGTTGCATCAAAAAGCATATACGTTAGGAATTTTGAATGTATCCCTGAGTGTTATTACCTTAAAAATGATGTCCAGGAAGTGGACGGGAAATGTTTTTAAAAAGTGCAATTTTGCGATCGGGGATAAGGTATTACTATTTCTTCCAGTTATAGGTGAACCTTGAAAAGCAAGGTTTAGTAGACCTGATCAAATACAACGGATATTGAGTGAGGGTAACTACTTGATAGGGACTGCAGAAAGAAAGAAATCTCCCAGCGTATGTCATGTGAATATGCTCAAAAGTTACTTTGACAGGTAAGGAAAGCCAGAGAATAAGGTGTTAATGATTACGGCACAGAAGAAAATAAACAATTTCAGAGGATTCTGAATCGGACATTCCCCAAATTAAAGTGGACAATGAGGTAGTTGTCTAAACTTGGGATAAATAATTGAGTTACCTTTCTGAGAAAAATCGAAATGACCAGAAAGAGTTATTGCTATCACATGGGGAGATATGCAGATATGAACTTGGAAGTACTCACCTAATTGTGCATAATGTAGCTATAAGAGATGCTGTTACAATTAACCAACATCCGTACAGGCATAATCCTCTAAAGTTGGCACAGGTTCAGAAGGAGATTGAATGCATGCTCTAAGATGACATAATCAACATGTGTTACAGAGACTGGAAATCACCAATAGTCATGGTGCCAAAGCCAAATGGTACCCAACGATTATGCGTGGACTAACGTAACGTCAATGCAGTTAAAAACATTGATGCATACCCAGTTCCACGGTTGGAAGACTGTGTTGAAAATGTGGGACAAGCAACTTACATTTGGAATGAAAAATGTGCCACATTTCAGGGACTAACCAATAAATTGACGGATTATCCAACCGGTGGTTTACATTGATGACCTTGTGATTTTTAGTGACTCATGGAAGGAACAATTACAGCATCTATCATACTTGTTTGATGGACTTCGGAAGGCAGGCTTGGTGGTAAACCGAGCGAAAAGTGAATTTGCCAAAGCAAAAGTCACCTTCCTTTGCCATGCTATTGGACATAGATAAACAGCGCCATGCGATGTAAAAGTGAAGGTGATTGAGGAATTTCCCATACCGTTGACAAAAGAAACAGTTCCTGGGACGAAGTGGATTTTTTCGAATGTTTGTGCCTCATTTTCGCAGTGTGACTGCTTCACTCACTGAATTGTTAAAGAAAGGCAAGAAGTTTCAGTGGACAGAGGACTGTCAGAAGGCATTTGACAGAATTTGAATTATGTGTTAACCACTGCCTCACGATCAGGCACACCGGAATATGCAAAACAATTCAAGGTGGATTTAAATGTGAATGATGTGGATTTCGGTGCTGGGCTCCTGCAGGAAGACGACGAGCAGACACAAAGACTTATTGGGTATTTCTCCAAGAAGTTGAATGTTTATTAGTAGAAATATTCAACAGTTGAGAAAGAGACTGTGAGCTTTGCGTTTGCACGACAACATTTCAGTGTTTACGTTACCAGCAACCTATCAGAGACAACCATTTACACTGATCATAACCCAATGAAGGCTTTTTGGAGAAATTTAAGGACAAGAATGCGAGACTCTTTAGCTCGGACCTGTTGTTACAGCCATTCAACTTGAAAATTGTGCACGTGGAGATCTTGAACACATGAATATGAAAGCATTGTTGAGACTTGAGGGACAAATGGAGGCACGCAATGATGGAAGTACCACACACTGAATCTGGATGTAGTTGTGCCTGTTCGCATGTTGATTGTAAACAAATGTATATGCGCATTTTAGAGTATGAACCATTATTTCTGGTGGTTTTGAAAACTGAAGCCACCTTTGGATATTGAAGATTCGGTTTTATATTGGGGGAGTTGTCACACAGGGGTTCTCTTTATAAGGTTATGTTGTCCTTGATTTTTTTCAGAGAGGTTGTAAACGTTCCAATGTTCCAACATATCTCAATATTGAATGCTTCATTGGGGTCCTTTGTTTGTAACCTAACCGATAATGCATCGGACAGAGGGCTTTCAAGCCTTAAAAAAAACTGGTGCAATCAAGGGGATGTGGCCAGCTCTCCAGCTGCACAGGTCAGCTCAGTTCGAGAGTTAGTTGAGTCAGGTTCAGTGTTGAAACAAGACGCTCTCCCCCTCCTTCAGCCCTCTGACTTTGTAACCTATAAGCTTTTTTGGGTAATTTTTACGCTTTATGCTCAGGGGTTTGTTTATTAGGATTATTGCAAGTAATTTGGATCAGCATCTTTAATTGGTCTCGCCTGTTAGTTTTGGATAGGATGAATTATTCAGGTATGTTATTTTCGTTTTGTTGTATTTCATTCCTTATTTTTGCAAATACATTCTGTTTGTTTAAAAGTCGGCAGTCAGACCAACTAATTCACTCTGGGAATATCCACTGTACACTTACCTTCAACAAATGGCAACATTACGGACTGGGCTCCGTGCTTAAGAATGTTTTGAGTGGTCGGGCCTGGTCCTTCACAATGTACAATAACTTTGTCAATTAAAAGTCATGAATTAATTAGTAAGGGTGGAATGAATATGATATTTGCTACGAGACAGAAAGGGCTGCGGCCAGTGGCTGAGGAGACCTGAGGGGAGTGCAGCAATATCTCCCAGTCACTAGCATTCAGCCATCACTGTTTCTGACAAATGGAATGAAATGCAATGCAGAGCAAGATAACAGATAACCAGATATGGAATGTTGAACAACAATGCGAATGGAATAGGGCTATTTTAAATGTGAAGCACATCGTTATATTTTATATATCGACTGTTTAATCACAGGTTATACGGGTTGTTAAGATTGTTTACATCTGGACGGGATATTCAGAAATAAAAACAGACATAGATAACAAAATGTATTTCGTTATAGTGAGTTAAAGCAGAGTAAGAGTGAGAATACAGGTCATACTGAGCTGGTACAGAGATGATGGGCTGCATGACCACCACCTTTATTGTACTTATTCAGAGAAATATATTGAAAATATTCAGAAACTGAGGAGAAAATTTTAGTCATAAAACACACAGAAAATATCATAATTAATGAACTATTCCTATTTTTTCATCAAATGTAGAGGTCTCTAAAAGGCCTTTTAAATCAAAATCACTTTGATGAGATCCACGCATTTATTTTCAGAACTTACAGAAGAAACAGACTCCAGTGCAATATATGTGTCATTGGCACAAGTGATGGGAACAGGAATGGAGCATATTGCCCAAATATAATCGAGTTCAACATCCAGAGCAATCAAGAAAAAGGAAAATATTAAAGATAGTGGAAATCTGAAATACAAATGCAATATGAAGGAGGAATGCAACGGATGATGCAGAATCTGAGCAGAGAAACAGAGTTAACATATCGAGTCTCATATGAACCTATTCTGAACAAGTTATGTTAGACTCAAAAAGAATTAATTCCATTTTTCTCTGCTTCGATACTGCCAAAGCTGTGGGGTTTCTCTTCAGAACTTTCAATTGGTGCCATGACAGGAGACAGAGAGTAATGGGGGGGTGGTTGCTTTTCCGACTGAAGGCTTATGCTCAGCAGTGTTCAACAAAGGTTGGTTCTGGGTTTTCATTGTCTGTCATTTATGTAAATTATTTGAGAATATCGAAGGCATGGTTCGTAAGTTTGTGGATGACACCAAAACTGGTGGCATCGTGGACAGTGAAGAAGGTTTTTTAAGAATACAAAAGGATCTTGGGCAAATGGGTCAAGAGATTGACAAATAGCAGATAAAGCCCCACACCCTTTATATTGACTAAAAGATAAAATTGAATAAAGTTGTCTATATCTAAAGTAAGGTTTTCTTTGATTCTTGAATAAAAGCTCAATAACTGTAGTTGTCCATTGTTCCTTAATTTTACCAGCATTACCCTTCACTCTAACAGGGACATAATGACTCTCAATTCCCGACGTCACACTGTTGAATGCCTCCCACGTGTCAGACATCGTTTTACCTGCTAACAGTCTACTCCGATTAAACTTGTTCAATGCCATTAAAATGTATGGTACTTCAATTAAAGCGAACATTAATGAAAGGTTTATTATTTTCCATAACCATTATGAAACTAATAGAGTTAGGATTGCAAAACCCAAAACATTCCCTCACGTTTACTTCAGTCACTTGCCCTGCCTATTGCACAAAAGAAGGCCTAGTTTAGCTCTTTCTCTGTTAGAATCATCCGCATATTGATGAAGAAAATTTTCATGAACACATTTGACAAATTCTTCACCATCCAATTCGTTAACACTGTGGTCGTCCCAATCAATATTTAGAAAATTAAAACCCCCCATTATTACAACTTTATTACGCTTAAATATATCCGAGATCTCCCTACACGTTTGTTTCTCGATTTCTTTCTTATTGTTGGAGAGCATATGGTACAATACAATCAACGTGCTCTTTCCTTTCTTATTTTTCATTCGACGAATGTATTTTCACTGGACGATTTGTCACAAATAAGCATTTAGTGCAATCTGTTCAAAGTGAACTTTATTTTCTTATTTTTAATACTATATGCATATTTTAACTGGGTATTTTTTTCAGAAATATCTTCCCCAGTTACAGCAATAATTTGTACCTTAATCAAAAATGGCAGAGCTCCCCTTGCCTGCCCCCCGCATGTCTGTTTCCATCATTTCTATGACCCTTCACACCTGGAACATTGAATTACCAGTCATGAACATCATTCCAGCGAAAGTGAGGACTGCAGATGCTGGATATTAGAGTGGAGAGTGTGATGGTGGAAAAGCATAGCAGGTCAGGCAGCATCCGAGGAGGAGGAAAATCGATGTTTCAAGCAAAAGCCTTTCATCAGCCCATTCCTGATGAGGGGTTTTTGCCTAAAACGTTGACTTTCCTGCTCCACACATGTTGCCTGGCCTACTGTGCTTTCCCAGAACTACACTCTCGACTTGAACATCTCTCAACCAATTTTCTGTATTACTTATTATTTCCCAATCCCATGTTCTTAAACATGCCTTGAGTTCATCAGCCTTACATTGAAATAAATGCAATTTCGTGCTTCGGAATTACTATACACTCTTGACTCTCTCGTTTTCCTTTTCTAATTGACATGTGCTCCTCACATTCATAAACGACTCTAACCATCCTGCCATTTGTACTGCTACTTGGAATATCCCCTTGCCGTCTCTATGAATATAAAGTTGCCCTCCATCGAATGAGCAAATCTCCCTGCTAAGATATTCGTTGTTTTCCAGTTCAGATTAGACCAATCTTTTCTGAACAGATTCAAATAGATTCAAATTTCCCAAAAATCTAAATCCCTCAATAGCAGAATAGCTCTTCAGCCGTTGATTTTTCTCCTTTAACCATTTGTTGCTTCCCAGTTGAGTATGGCATTGGGAGTAAACAAGAAAGTATTGCTTTAACAATTTTATTTTTGATACTCTACCTCACGTCTTAAGTTCACTCTGTACTATTTTAATCTTTCCCTAAAAAATGTCATTCCTGCCATTATCTACAATAATGTTTGGCTATTCAATCTCACCTTTAACAACGTGCTTGAAATGTTTCGAAACGTTCTTAATCCTCGCACAGGGAAAGCAACAAACCCTCCTAAATTAATGGTCACTGCCCCAGACTCTCCTGTTGATGCCTCGATAGAAAAGTCCACAGAAGCAATAATTCTACTAACTCTTCTCAAACGCTGCTGAACATAAGAATCATTCCAATTGTCCAATATTGATTGCTCTTCCATTTCCTCAGAGAGACAATTCCCTTCAGCTGTTCTAAAAGCAGGGAAGCATTTTGATAGAGGAATAGCCACCTGAGACATTTGGACTACCTTCTTATCTTTCCTGTCAGACACCCAGCTATCTAACTGATTTGTTGGATAACATTGTTTTCTAAACCTTCTAGCCATCTCTCTCTGTACCTTATATGTGACCTTAATTACATTATGCATAAAGGCGGGATTGTTTTTGACAACTTATATAGATGTTACCTTTCATTACCTACAGACAATAACGTTTAAAAAAATGGAAATTTAATTGAATCTTTATCCTCATCACTCGAATTCTTTCAAACAAAATTGTGAATCTGTGTTCATCGGACAGACGGAAAGGTCCTTCAGCTCTGACTATTGCAGGAATGATACAAAGAATATTACCCAGGTCCACGTAAAACCCAAATGTTGCAGGGAAAGCCACTGAAACCTAATCCAATATTAATTACATACAAGCCTTATGAACAAATCATAGAGAAGGGCACAATATAAAAGGCGAATGTCCAAAATAAAATTCGTGGCTCCCTCATAAAAAACCTCAAATGCATTACGCTGTAAATTCACAAAAATAGGAATAACAAGAGAACAGGAAGAAAATCAAGGCTAAGTAGTGAACTTCATAAATGATGATGATGAGAATGGGAGGGATGGAGTTTGGGGGGAATGGTAAATAACGTTGTGGATGACACAATGATGAGCTGTTGGTTCACAGTGAGGAGGAAGGTGTGAGGTTACAGGAGGGTCTAAACCAACTATTCAGGTGGACAGATCAATCGCTGATGAAAAATGTAACACATATATATGTGATACATTTCTGAAGTATTAAGACAAGAGAGTACTCAAACTGAAGAGAGGCTTGATTTACTTGATATTACTTTTAAGCAAAGAAGGTTGAGAGTTGCTCCTGGTGGCGGTGTTAAACAGCATGAGGGGTATGCACAGGGTGATCAGAGAGCAGCCTTTCCCCTTACTCGTAGGCTCAATAAAAAGGAGACACACTTATAAAGTGAAAGTGATCTCACCATTAATCTGTAAACTGTAGAAAAACTTTCCTATTTCTAAATGTATTTGGTTTTAAAATATTTCAAGATTTATATTGTATTCTGAAAAATGTGATATTGATGCAGAGGTTTGTTTTGTGATCCAGATTCCCCATTCCTCGTGCCTCCGTTTCGCAATCTGTTCATTGAAATAATACAATTTTTCCATTCAACTCTCCAACATGCTCAAACACAGACTCAGTTTCTCAACTATGATCCAAAGACCAATATTTGCCCGTTCCCCTGACCTCGTTAAAGACTTATATCCTCTTCACGTCTTCCTTTTCTAATCTTTTCAATGTTTGTATTTTTTATAATAGTTCAAAATATTTTTCGTAAGATATACAGTTTGACACTTTCCAACAGTGTTGATAATGTACTATCTTTACTCAATATGTAAATATAAAGTTGCAACAATGCTAAAGTGTTTTTCACTCACATCCCAGACTGAAGTTGCAGCAAATAGTTATTGACATCTGTGAGAGGCGATTTCGGTTTAAACAATTAAGATATGCATGACCCTAAAGACTAAGGGGAATAGAGCTATAGGGGTGGGGTAAAACATGCTTCTCTATAATAAAGGACAAGACATGCTTCTTTTGTAAGAAGATTTTGTACACTCAAAAGTGGGATAATTTAAATTGTGCAAATGCTGACATTTTGTGAGCAGAGTAAAAAACAAGTCCTTGATTGATGAGACCACTAACACTGACACAGAAGAATAAGTCCTTGACCGATAAGACTACAGGGTAGAAAAACAACTCGGGAGACATCTGCTGCAGACTTTGTGACAAGGGTGCAAAATGGGAAAATACTGACGGTTTAGAATGTGAACCTCGTGACTCTTTAGAGCCAAAGAGGGGAGGGACTTGTGCTGTATATAATGAGAAACTTTGTAAGCCTCGGCGTGCCTTTTTCTCAGAAGGGTGCCCAACTCTGCAGACTTGCTAATAAAACTTTGTTTTCCTGAATTTGTCTAGAGCGATTATTAAGAAGCGATTTCTAACGATGTTCTAACGATTTCTAACAACATCTCAGAAGAATTGCCAAGCATTTACTTCTGATCGGAATGGTAATTTGTGTCTTTATTATGAAATGGGCATGCTAATTATGGACTGCAACATTTTGATGTGGTTTACTCCAGACAATTAAACATCAGGAATAAAGCGCAGGGATAGGCCAGCTGGGTGCCAAGGCCTGCTGTGGGAATCAACAAAGCCTGACTGTGGTCTTTTCTCCATATTGAAGTCTTGTTCCTGACACACAGAGCAACCCACACCTCCCTTGACCAAAACCCACGAGTCATTCATCCCAGCCACCAACCATGAATAAAATTTAAAGAACTGCAGATGGAGCAACACAAGAACATAGAAATTAGGAGTGATGGAAGGAAATTCAACTTTGTACTTAACCACATTAAACACCATCTGTCAGATATAACAATCTGCCCCAATTTTTACTATTCATCTGTAAACTCTTTATTTCCGTATTACAGCCTGTTTGCCATCTCGTTTAGTACCATCTGTGAATTTAGTTGCTCCACTCTGTCTCTCCTTCCAAGTCATTTGGATTGATTGTAAACAGTTGAGGTCTGAGAACTGAAACCTGCAGGACGTCAGTAGTTTTAGTTCGGCAGAGAAAGACCAGTTATCCCGATGCTCTGTGTTCTGTCAGTAAGCCAATCTTTTTTCCAATTCATTATTCTACCCTTCACCCCCCGGGATCTAACCTGCTAGATCAGTCCTTTATGTAGCACCTTGTCAAATGCCTTCTGAAGTTTAGATGGACAGCAGTTGCTGTATCCCAATTATCCACATTTGTTTGTTATGTTCTCAAAGAACTCCAGCAGGTATATCAAGCACAACCTGCCCACCATGAAACCGCGCTGACAGTGGTGAACTGATCTTTGTTTTTCCAAATGTTCAGTTATTTCCTACGTTATGGTTGACTGAAGAAACTTCCTCACTACAGAGTTAAAACTCACTTGTCTAAAGTTTGTCATTTTTTCCTATCTCTTGTTTTGAATATGAGCGTCACATTATTAATTTTCCAATAGTTCCGCACAGTTCCAGAATCAAAGGATTTTTTGAATATAGTAACTAACACATTAGGTACCTCTGCTGTTACCTCCTTTAATATAAGAGACTGCAGGCCAAGAGCCTGACCTCCCTCTAATCCCATCAATGTATTTAATACCTTTTTCCTTCAGCATCGTACTTCCAGCCCAATCCTTTGCAGTTGTTGTAAGTTTTGGGAAGAAATTATCTTCCACTGTGAAAGCAAGAAGTGTTGGCTTTACCTCTGCCCCTTCTGAGTTTCCCATTACTACCCCGCCGTTTTCATTCTCTAAAAGGCCAACATCTGCGTTCAGCTTTCTTTGACTTTTTGCCTACTCAGAGATTTATTCTTTATCAATTCTTATGTTTTCGACTCATTTTCCTTCGTAGCCATTTTGATTTTATTTTTAACGAAAGTTTGCGAACAATTAAAGCGTTTTTCTCTATTCCATTCATAGGAAGATGGCGTCGCTGGTTAGACAGCACTCATTGTCCTTCCCTAATTGCCTAGAGGGCAGTTAAGCAACAAGCAAATTTATGTGGGTTTGAAGTCACGTGCAGATCAGATCAGGTAAGGATGGTGGCTTCCAGTCCTATAGGACATTCGTGAAACATATGGATAATTCAAACAATAAGCAATAGATTCACTATTATCAATACACTCTTAATTCTAGGTTCATATTGAATTTAAACTCCACCATCTGCAATGGCGGCATTTGAACATGAGTCCCCAGAACATTATCTGAAGCAGCAGTCGGTGATCATGCCACCAGGCCATCACCTTTATGTTAGTATCGACTTCCTTGTTAAGACATGGATCACTTTTCACCTTTTTAAAATTCCTCTTCCACTCAGGATTACACTTTAATTAAGTAGTTTGGACTATCTCCCGAAGTAGTTGCCACTGTTCTTCAAATGTGCCGAGCTTTAATGTTTTTTTTGCCAAATCCATTCAGGCCAAGCCCTTCCTCAGGCCAGTAAAATTATCATTGTCCAACTCTAAACCTCACATGTGTGACTCTTTCTTCACTGTTTCAGTCTGAATGTAAAACTGCAGCATTTTGTGGTCACTCTTTCTGAGGTGATCTTGTACTACAGTATGATTTATCACTCCTTCTTCATTATATTATAGCAAAGCCAGTTCTCTGTTTGGTTCCTTGAGGTGTTACCCGAAGAAATAATCGATGAATCATTCTTTGAGGCTCCCCTTGCCAATTGATTAATCTAGTCAAATTTAGGAGACTCTAACCCCAACCACACCCAGAGGACTCTAACCCCAATTCCTGTACAGCTGGTAGAAAGTTTAACCATTTGTGATTTGGTTTGAATGCACATTTGTTTGTTGGTGACTGAGTGTTTGTGCTTTGTTCCCTGGAGCTTGAGATCCGAGACTGTTTTGAATCTGATTTCTATTATGGAAATTTAACATGATTTATTTTAAAGTTAAGGATATTACAGTGATTATGAAATAAAATGATAACTCCTGTTCTTTTACAGGTCATGACTGCCTCACTATCAGTTTCTGACTAATCTCTTTTATCCTTACATATCAGTGATGTATGGAGAGCAATTGACGTTTCAGTTCAACATTAGATTGTAATTTTAAAAATCCAATGGTTAATATCTGTGTCCTTGGATTCGGCTATTATTCATGTATTAGAAGTTTTTTTAAACTTGAATAGACAAATCCTTTTAAGACACCTCTGATTATTTCACTACCTATGGTATTGTAATTGAGCAATGACTGGTTAAGGCTAGTTAAGAAAACTAATTTTAGGATTAAATTAAGGGAATATAACCGGGTAATTATAGTAGATTTCAAAGTTGGGAACTGTATGCATTTTACATTTTAAGTATTAAATACTGAATAAATGAATTTATAATATATAAATATATATTATAAGTAAGGTTCCAAAATGTATAGTTAGGAACAGGCTTTAACGTTAGACAAGCGTAAATTGATGAATTGGCATTTGAAGTTATAGGGAGCAAACAAACTTCTGGCAACGTAACATGAGAAGCAGAAACAAAAGGCAAAAATAATGATAGCCCACGGTTGATGAGTTAATAAAAAAAGGTCAAACTAAAAAGAGAAGGAAACCAGAATGGTGGTGGGCAGCATGTTGAAAATAAAGGGGTTGATGTTAAGGAGTTTGGTAGACAGGGACGGGGATCGATGTGGAAATCCCGACAGGTGGGATGTTATTACGTGTAAAAGCATCTCACTTTAAGCAGGAGTGTCCGGACCTAAAAAGGGAACTGAGGGCGATATTGCTTATGAATTTCGATGAAGAATAGGGGTGTCAGGGGTTCCTGCCTCCTGAAGCCCACCAGGAACACTTGGTAAATTTAAAGGTGCGATTTTATAATAAGGACGTCGTTTTCCGAGTCGATACGGGGGCAGCAGGGTCATCCTTAAATTTTAAGCCAAAGGGAGAAGGAACAAAAGAGTTAAATGGATTATGGTGACGGTTTTGTGATGAGAGACACGAAGAATCAGTTTTGCGCTCATGACAAAATACTGCCACAAAATTTGGGGATTGAATTCACTGCAAATGGTGCTATGAAATCTGTCGAGGTTCTTAAAAATGAATGTGCTCGGGCAAAAATATTTCAGAAACAGAATGAGAAATCACAAGTGACTGGTAAAGAAACAGAACTGCGCAATTACAGTTTTTTAAAAAATGTTTTGGTCACTTGTTGCGTTTCCACACTGAATTACAGATAATGATTATTTTATTTATATAATTAATAATTAATATTTCTAATAAATCGATTGTGTTAGCCTGAATCAATATTAATTGGCAGGATCCCTTCACACATTCTCAGTGACCTGTCATATTGATTCATGGTTAATTTAAAACATTACTGCATTAATTGATTGTTAATTAAAGAATGGAAAGCTACATTATTGGCCGATGAGGTAACTAACGACACTGCCCTGAACCCACAAGAAGTGGTGATTTATTCCTTAATACCTACTGTCCCAGGTCTTTGGGAAGCTCCAATATTTACTGATGGAAAAAGAATTGAAAAATTTAGGGGGTGTAAAAACAGAAGAGAGACATTGGATGTTACCTGATGGAAGGGAAATGTTAAACAAAATGATGATGCGAGAAATGATGCCTGTCTGACATTAGGGGAGCCACTGGTGAGTGCAAGCAATGTGTGATTTAGTCTGAAGGAAATATGGATGCAAGGACATACATACGATAGCCAAACAGATATGTGAGGGATGCATAACATGTAAAAAAGTAAACAAGAAAGTGTTAAGGAAACAAGTCCCAGGAGGGAGAGAACCTGGTCTAAGAACATTCCAGAGCATCCAAGTAGATTATACCGAATTACCCCGAGTGGGAAGACTGAGATATATGTTGGTAATAGTTGGTAATATGTTGGTAAACCCAGAAACTAAAGATTTGTTCTTAAAGAAGTATGTACTGGGTTTGTCCTCCTCTTTGTCTTTCCTCAGGAAACAGGGTTTATTGGCACAGACTCCGCCCTTGAATTCGCTGTTCATCTGACTTGACCGGGGGGTTTGGCTCTTTGTAAAATCGAGGACAGGGGCTAAATTGCAACGGGGAAGGGCCGTACCAGGCTCTTTTGACCAAAACGGCAATAAGGATGGTGGGGGAAAGGCTGGACTCACTACACTCGGATCAAAGGGCCAGTGGAATCTCCAGTTGAGGAAGAAGTCTGGACAGTCAGATCAACGCAAGACCCACTGAAACTCAGGCTAAAGAGACTTTGATTAACTGATTATACAGTGGCGATGCGAGGGCAGGATTATTTCTGGAGGATTGTATCTTAAGTCTTTTGGTGCTTCAGCATGATTTTTTAGAATGCTGGGGATGCTTAGAGTTATGATAATAGCTCTCTTAGTATTGGGATTTTGTCAAACATCAATGTCATATGTGTTATTAACGGTTCCTGAGTCTGATAACCCGCAAGTAATAGATGCCAATGCATGCAGCTTGGTAAACTGTGGGGATGTAGATAATCAGAGACAGTACCTCAGCTCAAAGGTACATCTTAAGTCCTCTTGGAATGGCCTCGGAGATGGTACTTGGTATAATAGTCTCGTCAAAATACACTGGGCCACCTTCCGACCAGCTTTTGATTGTCCCGATACAGTGTAACCCAATATACTTAACGATAACGAAACATCGCAATAAGCAACTCTGGTGGGGGTGGGGTGGGGGGGGGGGGGTCACCTATCAGGTACAATTAAATGAAACTTTTGGGATAGAAATGAAAACTAACGGGAATGATTTCTTGGGCTGTTGTTTTCGAATTGGCGTAGGACAGGGAAAACGTGCAGAACTACTGGATAATAAGGTACAACCTTTCACCCCTCCCGATGACTTTAATGTAGTAAAAATTATAGAGGTAAAGGACTTAACCAGACCATTGAATAGAAACTGGGTACTGGGATGCAAATGCCTGGGTTTAATGGGTAAAGTATACTGTAAAAATTCTGAACAAGAGCAATTGCTATGCATGTGCCTCCGGTCGGCCAGTGGCCCAGGCGGTTCCCTTTCCACTCGGGTGGAAGCGAGGCAGGAAGAGCATGAAATGTATGATAGCCCTGTACCAGGATAAGACTGCATGGAATGATAGGAACTGTACCTCCCTATCTATGATGTTCCCTCCCTTGGAGATGAAAGACTTAAAAGCATCCCCCCATCCCATGTTTTCAGCCGCAGTCGGAAATCACACATCGTATGTGCATAGACGATGGTCTAGAGATTTGGGGGGAGCTGAAATTATGTACAGAGATTAAGAATTTCACCGATACAGACAATGGAGGGAACTACTCAGCAGTGCAGGTTCCCCAAGTGGATCTATGGTGGTACTGTAGAGGCAAAATATTGAGACACACCCTACCTCCGAATTGGAGAGGGATATGTGCAATTGTACAATTGGCAATTCCATTTACTCTGGCATTTGAGAAGGAAAAGAGAGTAGGGTAAAAGAGAAGGAGTAAGAAATCACTCTTAGATTCTTCTTTTGATGACAGGATTTACCTCAATTCTATAGGAGTCCCTTGGGTGGGGGGCGGTGTACCTGATGAGTTCAAGGCTCGCAACCGGATTGCAGCAGGCTACGAGTCAGCTCTCTTTTGGTGGGTGACAGTTAATAAAAATGTAGATTGTATAAATTACATTTTCTATCACCAACAGCGATTTATAAATTATACAAAAGATGCTATTAAAGGAATATCAGAACAGCTTGATGCGACAAGTAGGATGGCTTGGGAAAACAGAATGGCCCTTGATATGATTCTAGTGGAAAAAGGGTGTGTGTGTGTATGATGTTCGGAGGAAGCTGTTTTACCTTCATTCCCAATAACACTGCACCTGATGGTTCAATTACTCGGGCCGTAAGGGAATTGACTACCTTAGCAGAGGAACTGCTGATAATTCAGGAGAAGACACATCTCTTACGGGATGGCTTCAATCATTGTTTAGAAAATGGAAGGGAACGGTGGTTTCCTTCCTTACTTCCCTGATAGTAGTAGATAGGGTATTGGTAGCCATTGGCTGTTGCATCATATCCTGTATTGGAGGGCTCACCCAAAGACTGATTGAGACAGCTTTAATGAAAGATATGCCCCTAAAAGGGAATCAGGCAGAAGGACTTTTTTCGATTAAATAATGAGGGGATGAGTGAGACCAAGATGGATGAAGTCTCAGGAATGATGCTTGTGAATTTTGGGGGCGATGCTTAAAAGAAAAATTGCAGAAACAACAATTGAATGTAAAAATAGAAAGGGGGAATTGTGAGGAGTAATTATAAATGTTATCTGCAACAATCACAAGGCTGAAAAATGAAAGTGGAAGAGGGGTGTAGGTTAAGCGAGATATGCTTGTATAAACAGCTATAAGTATCTGTTCCCCGTTTCTGCAAAAACAAAAAAAACACAATCAAGAGTTCATAAGGCTCAGTATGGGCAAAGAATGGAAGGAAGTATTGCTTTAGCGAAGAAGGAAGCAGATGACAGTCAAGAAGGATATATAACAATAGACCATAGAGGGATGTGGTGAAACAGCCAAGCAGGACATGCATTTTTGTCATGAACAAGGCCAGATGAGTCAAGAGATAAACAGCCGTGTTGAAAGAAGTGGGAGATGTAAACCGGGGAGAAGCAATGGAATAAGTGGGGGAGGAGTAAAAGAGGAATGAATTGTACAAAACGTTCGGTGTGCCTATCTTATAGGCACCACCCTTGCAAGAGTATAATAACCGATACTGCTGCTTCAGATCTTGTCTCAGACTGAAGTTCTTGAAGTCAGTGGGTTCTATTTCGCACACAACCATGGAGATCCTGCTTTTCAACTCAGGTCTCGGTTCCAAAACATTCTTTGCTGGACCTTTCACTCCTCTTAAGGATGTCATTCATATCAATGTGTATCACGACCGCTGGCTGTTCACCCTCCCCCTTCAGTATGCCCAGAACATGCTCGGAGACATCCCTGATCCTCGCACCAACCGCCCTTTGTATGAAGAATTCATAGAATCATAGAATCACTGCAATGGGAAAACAGGCCATTTCACACAGCACGTCCACGCTGACCCTCCGAAGTGTAACGTACTCTGACCCATTCCCCTACTCGATTACTCTGCATTTGCCACTGACTAATGCACCTAACCGGCACATAGTTGAACACTATTGGCAAAAAGTAAGCAACCTAGACCCATTCTGTTACCCTATGTTGAATCTGCTTTCTCACAGCAGATACTTCCAGAAATACTGAGCATTACCAGCAACTTGTGGTTTTGTCACCGATGATATTTGCATATTGACAAAAACATACACAACTCAGACTTGAAACAAAGCTGAATTTAAACTCTCAGGAGAAAACTAAATATTTGGTGATTCAATGATCCCAGTAAAGCTTTATTGAATTACTCCTGTTCTGTTTGTGAACGTCATTTGTTCATTCTCCCAATCCTGAATAAAGGAGATTTTTGCATCTTTTTTTAAAATCAGAAAGCTCGAAAAAGTTGCACATTTACTTCTTCATGTGGGAATGTGATCGCATCTCATTCGTTCATCTCATTTCAATTACAGAGGATTATTCACAAAACACACACAATGTATCACTTTGTCGAAGAATACCAGTAACATTGTAAGCAATTGGAATCATAACTGGAAAGAAGGATTTAGACAAAAGAAGGATGAGAGAAAGTGGGTCTTATTTTGAAAAAAACTATTATGTGAACTTAGGTGATCAAATTCATGGAGAACTACATAGGGCTGACAAACGATATTGATATGAAGGTGTAGAGGTGTACATTGTTCTGAAAAAAGTTAAAATGTAACATTTGATTGTGAAACAAAATAGTGAGTCTGAGTTGTCATGGTACAAAATCAAATTCAAATTCGGCCAATCAGTTTAACTATGCCCCAACACTCTGAAATCCAATGGAGTTTGAAATATAATGTATTTGATGACATCAAAATCAATTAAATAATCCAATGTTTTTAGGTGTAAAACTGGACAGTTTGAATATTTAGGGAGAGAACTGCCAAGGGCATCCACAAGGATAGACTGCTAGCTGAAGAGCTTTCTGAAAGGTACCTGTCTGTAAGACGTTTGCACAGCAGAACATCAAAGCCAACCGAGATAAAAATCTACAGAGAAAAATCTACAAAGGAGAATTGACAAAGCTGACTGGTTTTGAAACGTGATTGTATTTTTTTCTAATCTTATTTTGTTTTGTTTCATCGGACCAGTATTGTAGAGTGGGAGGTAAAAGATAGTTTTAACGAAACGAGTTCTAAATAGTTGTTCATTTTAATATTCTCTGGTGGACTTAAATAACAAAATTGTTAATTTTACTTTAAATAGTGACCTCAGTAAATGGATCTTTGCCTCTCGAAATTTAACAGATTCCAGCATGACGTGCACTTTTTTCTTTGTGGCTGGTTCAGATTAGGAGAGGGGTTTCCCCTGTGTCATAACAGTTTGGGACATTTTGTCTGCGATTTGAACAAGTTTAGACAGATCCAGTCTGAGATTTGGGCAGAGTTAAATGGGTTTGGGGTATGAAAATGCACAGTAGATTTAAACATTTACACGTTATTATCCAAGAGCTTTAAATAAAAAGTAGATAGTCACTTTGTTTATTTTAGGTGTCTTATGGTTGGTTAAATTTAAAGTGAGAGAAATGACTCTTTAAAAATGTTGAAGAGATTCTGGGGTTTTAAGATGATTCTCACATTTGCCGAAGGAATTTAGAAGGAAAAATAAAGGCCAAACATTTAGAATTAGCAAAGAATTTAGATTTGGGTTTAACCAAGAACAAGAGTAAAGCTGAAATTGTCAGGAAATTACTCAAACAATAAGGTGTGCCAGAGAAACAGACAAGTGCAGGAGATTTTTTAAAAAATCTTAAATTACAATTGAAGAAAATGTAGTTTTAAAGATAAACAAAGGGAGAGAGAAAGAGAGAGAAGAAAGAGAAAGCAAGAGGGAAGAGAGAGAGGGGATTAAAAAGAGAGGAGAAGGTTCTTAGCTGAGCAAAGGGAGAGTGAATTTCAACTTGAGATGTTGTGATTTAGTCAGCAAAGTCAAGTGAACAGGCTGGAGAGTGAAAGGGACATTAGTGATGTATACAACTATGTCAAAATTCTGCCACATTTTGATGAGAAAGATGTTGACACATTCTTTATTTCATTTGAAAAAAATGGCTAGGCAGGTAGAGTGGTGAAAGTATTTATGGGTAATGGTAGTTCATGCTAAGCTGGTAGGCACAGTTAGTGAGGTATTTGCTGCCCTGCCAATTGAGGGGTCAAAAGATTATGAAGACATGAAACAAGGTATTTTATGTGCTTACGAATTGGTACTGGAAGCATATAGATAGCAGTTCAGAAACATAAAGAAGGAGCAAGATCAGCCTTATGTTGAGTTCGAAAGAATTAAACATAGGCATTTTGATAGATGGGTGCAGGCTTTAAAGATAGATAAGACCTATGAGGCTCTAAGGGAGATTATTCTACTGGAGGAGTTTAAAACCTCACTTCCAGAGATGATAATAATTCACGTGGAGGAAAAGAAAGTTCAGAAATTGAGAAGGGCAGGAGAATTAATAGATGAATACATGCTGCTGCATAAGACAAGCTTCCAGCCAGAATTTTGTCCTGTGAGGGATAGAGTTTGGGAGAAGGGGAGATGCAACACTATAAAAGAAAGAGTAGAACATATGAGTTTACCACAGGTTAAAGAAGCTGCCCAAGAGAGTGAAAAGGAGGTGAAAGGCCTCAGGTGTTTTCACTGTAATGGAGTGGAACACAGAAAATTACAGTGCCGGTGGTTTCCGAAGGGCATTGGGAAAAGGTGTTTTCACCAACATAAGGAGGTTAATGTATGGTCACAGTGCTGATTGTTAAGAAAAGGACTGTGGGAACAGATGTGGTAAAAGAAGCTAAGCCAGTGGCATTAGTGAAAGATTTAAAGGAAACCCCAACAAGACCGAAGAGGTGCAGGAAAGTGCACAGCCAAGGCAGGGGCTGGGTATGGAGTTAATACCTGATCTCTATAAAGAATTTGCGTCTGTGAGTAAAGTTTACTCAGAAATGACACAGGTAGAAGAGCAAGAAGTTATCATTTTGAGAGATACATGATCTAACCAGTTGATAATAGGAAGAGATGAATGAATTTGCAGTCTTTCTGATCTGTTACCCGGGAATGCATTAATTTATGGGAAAGATGGACAGAAATTTAACATTTCCCTATGTAAGATCAGGTTGGAGTGCCTAATCAAGACTGGGGAAGTTATAGCGGGAAAGATTGACAGACTGTCACATGCAGGAATGCATTTTGTTCTTGGGAAGGGTTCAGCAGGGTCCAAGTTGGGAGTGACATCCCTTGTTGTGGAGAAGCCCAAGGAAGACAAAGAAACGGAAGTGTTAAATCAGAAATATCCTGGTATTTTCCCAGGCTGTGCAGTAACCATATCCCACTATTATAAGTCACAGCACGAAGGACAAACTATAGACAAAGATGAAGGAGTTGAGATTCAGTTAACGGACACCCTGTTTGCCGTAATGGTGCAGGGAAAACCTGAACAGGCAGTGGGTCAGACAGAGGTGTTTTGGCCTGAAAGGCTAAGGGACTTGCAACAGACAGACAAGATGATAAAAGATAAATATGTGCAAGTGTACTCTGAAAAGGAGGCAGAGGATATTCATGAGGGCTATTATCTGAAAGATAGACCTTAAGACAGAAATAGAGACCACATCTGGTTAGTGCAGAGGAGAAATGTGCTGAGGTGCACCAGATTGTGTTGCTGGTAGCATAGAGACAGGAAGTTTTACAGGTAGGGTATGAACTACCTGTAGGAGGTCACCGAGGGGTACGAAAGACTCGGGCTAAGGGACAAAAACATTTTTATTGACCTGGAATGCACAAAGATGTGGTTAACGTTTTGCATACATGTCATTCATGCCAGATGGTAGGTAGGACACGGACAGTAATGAAACTAGCACCTCTGTTGCCAATTCCCACATTTGAAGACCACTTCATGTGACTTATAAATGAGTGTGCAGGTCCCCTCCTGAAAAGTAGAGGAGAGAAAGAATTGGAGAAACAGGTGTTATTTACTCCCCCACAGAGTGAAGAATCAATTCCAAATGTCGTGGATTTTGATGTGCCTCAAAATATGTCAAAAACGTAGAAGTCCTTGAGCAGTGGGGTAGATTAGTAACCTATCTGTCTCAGGAGCATAGAACACAGGTGAAAGGTTTGTTATTGCAATATGAGGACATATGTTAGAATCATATGGTGGGCACTATTGTATATGAAGTTGTTGTAGAGAGTACTGTTCCGATAAAACAATCCATATCGGCTTTATCCCTCAAAGCCAGACAGGTCCAGAAGGAGGTGGAGGATATGCTCAATGAGGACATCATCGAACCAAGCCCAAGCGAGTGGAGCTCGCCGATCATCTTAGTTCCCAAACCGGATGGGACTCAATGATTTTGCTTGGATTATTGGAAGATCGACACTGTTACAAAATCAGACTTATATCCAAGACCAACACTGGAGGACTGTATCGAGAAAGTTGGACAAGTCAGTTACATCACGAAGTTGGATTTAATGCGTGGTTTCTGGCAGGTATCTTTATCAGAGACAGTGAAATAAATTTCTGAATTGTAACAGCAAATGGTCTGTATCAATTCAAAGTGATGCCCTTTGGAATGACGAACACACCCAACACATTCCAAAGACTCATGAACAGAGTTGTAGCCTGATTAATAAACTGTGCAGTCCGTTTAGACGGATGTAGTGATCTTTACTAAGTCCTGGAAAGATCACTTGGTACAGTTGGCAGAGCTTTTTGAATGAATACGAGAAACAAAACTGGTGATAAGATTAAACAAAACACAATTTGTGAAAGCAGACATGATGTTCAAGGGACAAAATATCAGTCATGGAAGGTTGATACCATGGAACGCAAAGACGAAAGCAACCGAGGAATTTCCACGGCCAACCTCGAAGAAAAAAGTACTTCGCTCCTTCGGAGTCAGCGGATTCTATCGGAAGTTTGTTCCAAATGTCAGCAGTGTAGTAGCACCGTTAACCGACTTGCTGAAGAAAAACACAAAGTATTGGATGACAGAACAATGCCAGGAGGCATTCGACCATTAAAAAGAAATATTGAGCACCAAACCAGTCTCAGCTACACCAAACGCTTGAAAACATTTCAAAGTTGCTGTCGATGTGAGTGACATAGGAGTTGGAGCTGCACTGTGATGAGATGGGATCGTCCTTTTCAAAGAAGCTCAACATTCACCAGAGAAAATATTCCACGGTTGAGAAAGGAGTATTGAGTTTGGTACTAGCCGTATAACATTTTAATGTGTACTCACAAACAGAGTGTTGGAGATGGTTGTGTATACGGAGCCCAATCTGCTTACATTCTTTGAACGCTTTAAAGACTATTTCATTGGAGTCTTATGTTACAGACTTTTAATTTAAAAATCTATACACGTAGTGTCTTAAGTATGTAATCTCAGATGCGTTCTCACAGATTTAACTGATAAAGATTAGACGAGATTTGTAATTATCCAATGTTAAATATAGGTAAAGGGGAAGAAGTTAAGGTGAACTTAGATTTAGGTTATCTGTATGTTATGGTAATGTGTTGAAAGAATAGAAAAACAAATGAGACCGTATTTTCATTATGATTGTTCTTTTTTGAGAGAGAAGGGGTTATGAATGTGTAAAGGGTATTGTACATTTAAGAGAGTTGAAGGATTTCCAAGCACAGTGAGTTCTGGAAAATTTACAATGTAACATGTGGTCCAGCAGCTTGCAGTGCCTGCGTTGCTATGAGACAAAAAATAAAATCAAATTTGATCAATCCATTTAAATTATGTTCCAAGAAGCTAAACTACAATCGCGTTTAAATTTGGCATTTGGCAATATTATAAAAAAAGGATATTACCCGATGATTTGGGATAGAAAGCTGAAAAGAAATTTGACCAGTTAGGGGAGAACTGCCACGCCACCAACATCTGCAGACTGCCCGGAGAATAGCTCTCCGAAATGTACATATATTTATCAATGACCTGTGAAACAGAAACTCTAAGGAGAAGAAGCGAAGACAGAGGACGATACAAAGAGAAGATTCGACAGCTGGCTGGTTCTGAAATTTTAATGTTTTGGTATATCTTAATTGGGGGTGGGGTGGGGTGGGGGGATTATCGGACCAGTATTATAGAAGAGTAAGTAAAAGATAGGTCAGAGAAAGGAGTTGCAAAAAGTTATTAGGTAATTATTCCCTGTTAGACTTTTTTTTAAAAAAATGTTAATTCTTGCTTTAAATAGTGACCTTTAGGATGGTTATTGGCCTTCCGAATTTTTACAAATTACAGCATGGGTTAAATCTTTTCTGTGTTGCAAGTTTAAATTAGCGTGGGGTGGTGGAGATGGTGGGAGGGGGGGAAGGTTTCCCCCGTGTTGTAACACATTAACTCGGATTTCTCTGCACAGATGCTGCCGGACCAGCAGAGCTTTTCCAGCACATTTCTGTCTTAGTTTCTGGTTGACGAAATCTGAAGTTCTCTTGACTTTCTTATGTGTATCATTGACAGCCACGGTTGAGGTCCTGGAGGACAGGAAGACAGCTAATGTTGTTACATTATTTGTAATTTGGCTGCAAAGAAAACCCAGGGAACTACAGACCGTGAGTTTGATGTCAAGGGTGGATAAGTGTTTGTAGGAGATTCTGGGAGGCAGGATTTACATGCATTTGGAAAGGCAAGGACTGATTAGGGATATTCAGCACGTCTTTTTGTCTGGGAATCCATGTCTCACAAACTAGATTGGAGTTTTAGAAGAAGTGATCAGGAAGATAGATGAAGGTCAAGCAACATACGTTGTCTATGTGGACCTTATTGAGGCCCAACAAGGTTCCACATGGTAGTCTGTTTAATAAGGTTAGATCACAGGAGATCAGGGAGAGCGATCCAATTAGATACAAAACAGACTTGACTGTAGAAGACAGAGGGTGCTGGGAGAGATTTGCTGTTCCAATTGGAGGCCTGTGTCCAGCGTTGTGCCACAAGGACCAGGCTGCTGTTGTTCATGGTTTTTGTAAATGGTTTGGATGAGAATATTGGAACTGTGGATAGTAATTTGGAGATGAAACCCCCAAAATTGGAGCTATGGTGTACAGTGAAGAAGGCTATCTTAGGGAACAAAGATATCTTGATCTACTTGACAAGTGGGCTGAGGATTGGCTGATGGATCTTCATGCAGATAAATGCGACGTTTTGCATTTTGTTAGACAAAAGTGTGTAGGATTTATTCAGAAAATGGTAGCGCGCTGGGGAGTGGTGCCAAACAGGGAAATCTAGGGTCCAGGTACATAGTTCCGTGAAAGTGGAGTCGCAGATTGACAGGACAGTGAATAAGGCATAAGGCAAGCTGACTTCCATCCGTCAGAGGATTGATTATAGGAATTGGCACATCATGTTCTGGCTCTACAAGAGAATGGTCAGGCCACATTTGAAGCAATTCTTGTTGTCCTGCTATTGGAAGAATGTTATAAACTGAGAAGGGGACAAAAATATTTAAAATGATGTGATGGAGACGGGAAGTTTTGAGATATAAGGATAGGCTGGGATTTTGTTCCTTTTGCGTTGGAGGCTGAGAGGTTACCTTTATTACATCATGAGAGGCATGGATAGGATAAATAGACAAGATCATTTCCTCCGGGTGGGTGTGTCCAGAACCAAACAGGATAGGTTTAAGGTGAGAGAGAAAAGAGATCTAAGGGACAGTTGTTTCTCACAGAGGGTGGCGTGTATATGTAGCGAGTTTTCAGAGGAAGTAGCATTGGGGAGTACAGTTACAACATTTGAAAGAATATTGGAAGTGTACATGAATACCAAAGGTTTGGAGGGGTGTGTGCCGAAAGAAGAAAAATAGTAATCATTCGGTTTAGAAAACCAGGTGAGTATGGACGAGTTGAGCCAAAATGTCTGTTTGTTTATTGTATGATTCGAAGAGTCAATGACTTTTTCACTCCTCCTTCATCACTAGTCTTTAATTGCATTCAATTCATTTCCAAGTCAAAGCTCATCTGCAGATATTTTAAATGATCTAACTCTCCAAACTTTCTTAAATAGAGAATTCCTGACATTGATGTGGTTCTGCAGACCACAGCAGCAGCAGAAACAGAATTAAATTCAAGCACAATCTGTAACGTTTTTCCTGGGATAATCCCCCAGTCTACCATTCCAACCAAGTTGATCTATGATTCAGTGATGTATAGGTGAATGTGCCAGTGTCCCAATCGTGTATACCTAAACCTGATGACAACCCGTTAAAGCTACCATAATTGACTGTCTGCATTCTAAACTACAGCAATAACATCTGATCGAGAGGGTGTAATGATCCCAACACCAACAAACCAACAGTACTGTCACATCCAGCCATAAATGGTGATGGACGGTTAAACAATTTTGTGGAGGAGAGGGCTCACTATTATCCCCATCCTAAATAATGGAACAGTCCTGTACATCAGTGTAAAAGATAATGATGTATTTTTGGCAAGATACTCCGCCAGACGTGTTGAGTGGATGATCCACCTCACCCTCGCCATGATGCCCAAAGAATCACAGATGCCAGTCTTCAATCAATTCGATTTGGTTCAAGCGACATGAAGAAACAGCTGAACACAGTAGATACGACAAGGGCAAAGAGCCCTGACACGATTCCTGCAACAGGACTAAAGACTTGTGCTGCGCAATAACCGTGTCCCTGGGGGAAGCTGTTTCATTCCAGCTCCAACTCTGACATCTTCTTGGCAATGTGGAAAATTACTCAACTATGTCCAGTCCGCGAAAAGGAGAATAATTACAATCTGACCATTTGCCACCCCCTCAGTCCCATCACGATAGTTAAACTGGTTGAAGTTCTTTTTGACAGATCTGTCAAACCGCACAGAAATAACCAGCTCAGTGTGGTTTCCAATAGGTCCCGACGTGGAGATGGTGCTTTTGTGGAAATATCACTGGATTACTAATCCAGACCAGGCTAATGCTCTGGCAGCTGATGGAATTGAATAGCAATTAACAACATATCGAGATCTAAAATCTGGTATCAGTAATGATGATGCTGAAATCAATGCCGATTGCAAACTCCAATTTGCTTCATCAATGTACATTCAGGAAGTGAATTCTGGCCTGGTGAATTCCATGCATTTCTGGTCTGGCCTAAACGATACTCTCTACACACATGCATGTGATAAACGTTTCAATGGTCTCGAAAACGGCAAAGTAGGAAACAAAATTGTATCAAACTGCTCTGAAGTTTGTAAGGATAAAACTGACAGAATTCCCGGCACCAGTCTCAGTATCCGAAAAGGGAATGGGAAGCACATTCTTGTTGACCCTGCAGAGGTCTCCTTCCTATCGGCTGAGAGCTTGTGACAGCCATACTCCAGATGCCTCCCGCTCACTTTCGTGTCGAGAAATCCTTATTCATATTCAGTGCCTTGTGTTCCACAGCTTATGTGGCAGAGAAATTCCCAGAGTCACCAGTCACTGAGTGCAGACATTTATTCTCATCTCAATGCAGAGTGGCCTGTCTGTACCTAATACGGTGGCCTCTTGTTTTAGACGTCCCAGGCCGGGGAATTATCATCTTCCAATATGTCTCACACTGTTATAGTTTTATATGTTTCACTGAGATCTCCACTCATTTTCCTGAAGCCCATGGAATACAGGCCCAAACGCCCCAAACTCTGCTCTCACAACAAGCCTATCATTCCAGAGATCAGTCTGGTCATCCTTCACTGCACTCTCTCAATGTCAGGTTTGTCACTTATTAGGTAAGGAGACCAGTACTGCACACAATAATGCACAGTGTTCGAGATGGCCTCTCACCGAGGTCCTGTACACCTGCAGTAAGACACCCTTACTTCTGTCAGTCAATCCCCTAGAAATTAAGGTCAACACACCATTTATCTTCCTGCCTGCTTTCTGCTCTTGCAATACTACTTTCAGTGATTGGTGTACAAGGAGATACAGATCCTTTTAAATGTTACAGCTCCCAACTTGGTGGGTTTGTGTACACTGGTCAGCGTGCCAATGCCATTCCCAGTATTGAATTCTGGGTTCAGAACTCACTGCCCTGCATTGACCCCGGAGGGCTGCGCAACAGGAAAAAAAAGAACATAAATCCCTTTAAAGACCAACATGTTTCATACAATCCCTTTTCAAATGATAGGTTGCTGTTCTATTGTACCTATCAAAGTACACACCATCACATCCACCCCCATTGATCTTCATCTGCCACATATTTGCCCATTCACGCCACTTGTCTCAATCACCTTGGAGCTTTTGTTTTAAATCCTCCTCACCCACTAACAATCTGACATCATTTAGTGCTGTCAGCAGATTTGATTCCCTCACCTAAATGTTTGGCATGCATTGAGAATAGCTGTGTCACAATCACTAATCCCTACGACACGCCATGATCCTTCAACTTCAAAACAGATTGTTTTGGTCTCCCCATCTAAGAAAGGAAATACTGGCACTACAATGTATGCAGAGGGGGCTCGTTCCGTTGGTTTCAGAGGTGAGGAGTCTGGTTATGAGGAGAGACTGAATAGATTGGAATTATACATTGAAATCATGTTCATATTTTAGTCCCAATGCCGTAACATTTGAGTTTGCACACTCGGCCATAGTCTTTATCAAGATCTTTCTGAAACTCTAAATGCATTGCATCCATTTCTTCTCTGTATGCATTGACCAGTCAGTTTGTCAAATATAATTCCCATTTCATGTTGACCCATTACATAAGAACGTACAAACTAGGAGCAGGAGTAGGCCATCGGGTCCTTCAAGCCTGTGCCACCATTCAATAAGATCATGGCTGATCATTTCATAGCCTCAGCGCCACGTACCCACCCACTCACCATAATCCATCATTCCTTTAATCTTCAAAAAATTATCTATATAAGTTCAAACACATTCAATGACAAATCCTCAAGAATTCCACAGATTCACAAGCTTCTTGGTCAAGACGTTCCTTCTCAATTCAGTCCTAAATCTGCTCCATATAGTTTTGAGGCTTTGCCCTGTTATTTAATTTCCCATGCTTCTGGAAACATCCTTTATATTTCTATCGTACCTACTCCCTTCACAATTATAAATGTTTCTACTCCTTCCTCCCTCATTCTTTCAAATTCCAATCAATGTATAATTCCAATCTATTCAGTCTCTCCTCATAACCAGACCCCTCACCTCTGGAACCAACCTAACGAGCCTCCTCTGCATACATTATTGTGCCAGTATTTCCTTTCTCAGATGGGGAGACCAAAACTGCACGTACTACAGGTGTGGTCTCCCCAGCACCCTTTAAATCTGCAACATAACCTCCCTACTTTTACACTCAATCCCTTTCGCAATGAAGGGCAAAATTCAATTTGCCTTGTTAATTACCTGTTGCCCCTACAGACCAGCTTCTGTGATTCATGCACAAGGACACCCAGGTCCCTCTGCACAAGAGCATGCTGCATTTTTAAACAATTCAAATAAGAGTCCTCTTTAGTATTTGTCCTACCAAAATGGATGATTTTACATTTATTATAATTGCACTACATCTGCCAGACCTTGACCCACTCACTTCAACTCTTTATGTTCCTTTGTAAAGTTTAACCATCCTCTCCACATTTTGCTCTGCCAGTCATGTTAGTATCGTCTGCAACCTTTGAGATACT
This sequence comes from Chiloscyllium punctatum, assembly GCF_047496795.1. Classification (NCBI taxonomy): domain Eukaryota; kingdom Metazoa; phylum Chordata; class Chondrichthyes; order Orectolobiformes; family Hemiscylliidae; genus Chiloscyllium; species Chiloscyllium punctatum. The sequence goes on from NW_027309946.1 coordinate 186,583, forward strand.
ACACGTGCTCCCCTCCTCCAAATTATCTATGTAAGCTGTGAATAATTGCGGTCCCAACACCGACCCCTGAGGCACTCCACTAGTCACTGATCAGCAACCAGAAAAACAATCATGTATTCCCACTCGTTGCTTCATGTTAGTTAACCAATCCTCTATCCGTGCTAATACATTACCCGTAATGCCACACCTTACGCAGCAGCCTTTTTGGCGTCACTATATTGAATGTCTTTTGGAAATCTCAGTACACCACACCTACTGGGCTCCTGCAGTTGTAATGTCTTCATAGAATTCCAGTAGGTTAGTTACACTTGGCCTGCCTTTCATTAACCAACACTGTGTCTGCCCAACGGGACATTTTCTATCAAGATACATTGCCATTTATTCCTTGATTATAGATTGAAATATTTTCTCCTACAGATGTTCGGCTAACCAGTCTATAATTCCCCATGTTTTGTCTATCTCCCTTTTTAAACAGTGCTGTTTGAACTCCTGATTTCCAATTTGCTGGAACTGTATCAGAGTCCAGTGAAATCAGAAAAATTTCCACAAGTACATTTGCTATTTCTCTCATCACCTCTGTTAGTACCTTGGGATACATTCCATCAGGGCCAGGAGACTTATCTACCTTTGGCTCCATGAGCTTGCCCAACCCTCTCTCTCTCGGGAATGGTTGTTTCCAGGTACTAACTTACCTTCCTGCCTTTGACAATTACTGACGTGTTATTAGTGTTCTTCATTGTGTAGACCAACTAAATAACTCTTCAATTCCTCGTCCATTTCCTCATATCTCATTACTGCATCCCACTTCTCACCTTCTAAAGGACAATTGGTTACCCTAGCCATTCATTTCGTTTTGTATATTTATAGAATATTTTGCTATCTGTCTCTATATTCTGAGTAGTTTACTGTCATAACCTATCTGATGTGACCTGATCACTTTTTTGTTGCTTTATTTTGAAATTTAACGGTTTTGACATTATTTTGACATTTAAAGTTTTCCCAATCTTCTACTTTCCCACTGGTCGTTGCCATTATTTATACCATTTATTTTAATTTAATAGCCTCCCTTATTTCCTGAGACGTTCATGGCAGATTACCCTTTTCCTATAGTCCTTCCATTTTACTGTTATATGCTGTTGCTGAGAACGTTGAAAAACTGTTTTGAAAGCCTTCCACTGTTCATCAACGGTTCCACCATAAAGTCTTCTCTTCCAGCCATCTTTAGCCAAGATCAAAGGGTTGTACAATTTATGCACATGAATTGAACACACCTAAGATGGCTCTTAAGTACTTAATCAGTTAGAATGGAAACGCGAGTTTGATTGATTAAAATGCAAATCACTGCCTGGAGATAACTTCAGGTACTATCGATGTAAATGAAGTAACACTTGCTGTCAGATAATATATTCTAAGCTTGAGGCCTTGTTTGGACTCTGTCTGTGTCTTGACCTGGAGTCAGACTGGTTTTATTTACAAAGTAGGAGTAGCGCGTGTGCGTATGTGTGTGAGAGAGGGCGTGTCTGCGTGAAGGTGAGTGAGAGACACCCATTCTGTATGTGAGAGAGAGTGAGGTGGATTGTGCGTGTGTGTGCGGGATGGAGAGAGTGTGACGGAGTGGGGTGCGTGTGTGGAACGTGAGAGAGGGGCAGTGTGATTGTGAGTGAGGGGCAGATATGGAGAGTGTGCATTAGTGTATGTAACGGGGAGAGTGAGAGTGTGTACTTGTCCAGACTAAGACACAGACACTGATCACTTTCCCCACATACACTAACTCCGTGGTTTCAGAGCTTCCCCTCTCTGTAGCCTCTTCTCCATTTGTTGTTCATGTTACAGACCCAGATGCTGTAACTACAGTCCCCATATTCCATTCAGAGTTGGGTCACCAAATCCTCAGGTTGTCCGGAATGTCTGAGGCAGCTCACAGCACAACCTCCGGCAAACCATCCCCAGCAGCTCCACTAACTTTTCAATAACAGGAGTCAGTCACAAGCCCCTCAGCTACAAGTTAGATGCCTGGTCCTTTACGATTATACTCAAGAGTATTCCTCATTTTACTGACTGCACAACCAACTGAGAGAGACAAACAGAGGCATTCCGCGATCAGGCACATACCAAGTTTCAAACACGTGAGTCAGTGCTGCTGGAACACCGCTGTCCATGGAGCACCACATGGGACACTTCGGGAAGTGACCAACAGCCTGGCACACACCATTTTAATGTTTCTGAAGTTCACCATGCCAGCACTCGATACACGAGGGAGTCAAAAACCCAGGCCAGGGAAAGATACAGAAAAAACAAACAAACAATTAATTAACTGATAACTTGGTGAAAATGTGGATAAGGAGATGGGGGGATTGGAATAACTGGATAAGTGAGACAACAGTGGGCCCAATCACAAGGATGCTTACATTGAAGAAAGACATTGCCAGATCAGCTGGAATGGTCCATTGCCTCAAATTTTGAATCTGCTTCACAGAATCAGCCCAGACACCATAAACTGGGGTAAGGTAATGGCTAAGATTGAGAGCTAAGCAGACCGTGCTTGTGGACTACTCCATAAACTGGACTATCTGCACAGCATGAAGAACATTGCAAACTTTGCCAGGATATTGCAACCCTCTACCGCCACCCTCGGTCTCCGACCTTTTTTAACCAATTTTGTATCCAAATGGCTAGTTCTCCATGTATTACATATGAACGAACCTTGTTAAACAGATGACCATCCACAATGTTGTTCAACACCTTACTGATGTCCATATCGACAATGTACACCTCTCTACCTCGATTAATCTTCTTAGTCGCTTCTTCAGAAAATTCTGTCAGGTCAGTGAGACACAATATTGCTTGCTCAAAGCCATGTTGACTATCCCTGATCAGTTGTTACCTTTCAAAATGCGTGAAAATCCAATGCCTTGTAATCCTCTCCAACAACTTACCCACCTTTGACGTCAGGTTCACTGGCTTTTCCTTATTACCATTCTTCAATCCTTTAAATAATGGCACCACGTTAGTCAACCTCCAGTCTTCCAGCACTTTACCTGTGGCTATTGATAATAGCATGGGGCTCAACAATCACTTCCCTAGCATCCCACAGAGTATAGCGTACATCTAATAAAAGGCAAGACATTTTCCTTCCTTTGCATGTTTTAAGACCTCCAGCAGCTTCTCTGTAGTACAGACACTTTCCAAGATGTCATTACATATTTCCCAAGTTCCCTCGCTTCCATATCCTCCTGCACAGTAAATACTGATACAAAATATTCGTTCAGTACCTCCGCCATTCCCTGTGGTTCTGCACATGGGCAGCCTTGCTGATCTTTAAGGATGTCCTATTCTCCCCACAGTTACTCTTCGTTCTTGACGTATTTGTAGAATTCCTTTGGATTCTCCTTAACTCTATTTGCCAAAGCTATCACATGTCCCCTTTTTATGCTCCCAATTCCCCTCTTAAGTATACTCTTGTTGACTTCAGACTCCTCTAGTGATTCACTTTAAATCAGGAATTACGAGGCTAATGATGACCATTCCGATGTCAGAAAAATCCATCTGAGCACCTTTTAAGGAAACAATCTGCCATCCTTACCTGGTCTGGCCTACATGAGACTTCAGACCCACAGCAATGTGGATGACTGTTAACTGCCCTCTGAGCAATTAGGGATGGGTAATAGATGCTTGCCTAGCCAGGGACGCCCTTATCCCGTAAATGAATTAAGAAAACAAATCTCAATTCCTGCTGTCTATACCTGACATATCCTTCCCACTTTTCCGTGACCAGAACCTCAACCTCTCCAATCCTCCACCATTCCATACACGTACCAGCCTTACCATTCACCCTAACAGGGACATACTGTCTCGGGACTCCTGATGTCTCATTTTTGAAGGCTTCCCCCTTCCCTGCGAATATCTGCCCCAATCGACTTTGAAAATTCTTGATTAATATAAAAATTGACTTTTCAACAATTTAGAACTTTAAGTTTTAGACCTGGTTCATCCTTTTCCATCTCTATTTTGAAACTAATAGAATTATGATAACTTGCCATAAAGTGCTCCCACACTGATACCAAAACCACCCCCTCCCCACTGCCTTATTCCCAAGGGTAAGGTGATGTTTAGCTCCTTCTCTGTGATGGAGAGCATTGGACAAACAGCTGCAGCGTTGTAACTGGGATTGGGGTCAGCAGAGTCTTCGACTCATTGGGTTGATTCTAACAACAATTTGTCTCAGTGACGTTTTCATTCAGTGTGACAGAGGGATTGTCTGCACGAGGCTGAGCTAGTTACTTTGTACTATCTTATCGAATGCACCTCATTAACTACCCACCCCACCCCATGGTGACCCTCTCATCATGGCTGGAGGTACTCACCATTTCCCGGATGGCCCTGGATATTCCCTGATCCCTGACACTGGTGCCATCTTTAAAAGTCCAATGGGCACACGGTTGAGCTTTCTCAGTTTGGAGCTGCCCTGCACGGTTTACTCCGAGCATGGGGGATAAGGGGCAATTGCACCACTGTTTGTTGACAGGGGCACGGAGGTCCTGGTGGATGGGCTAGTACAGAAGAGGATTATTCTCTTCCCAGAGGGGGCCACATCACCAGACCCAGCGAGCATGGTCTGAGCTCACCACCCAACTCAGTGCAGTATCTGAGGTCTGAGGAAATGCCCAGCAATACAGGACAAGCATCAATAACCTTCCCCACTCTGTCAGGATAAGCGTCACCGTATTCTCTTTGCTCCCTCACACTCACTGCATATCTGTTATAGTACCGACACACGAACAAGGCTCATGCTCTACCACTCACAATACTGCAAATAGCACCTTTCTTCTCTCTCTCTTTCCTCTCCACTATATCTCCCTCACTAATAACATTGTTTGGATACAACACTATGGACTGACTACCTCTGGACACATCACCATCTCACCTCCCTCCTCACCCACAACAGCACGAACAGCAGGTACCCCCACTCCCACCTTCACTCCCTCCCTCCATTTCTCGTTTCCAAGAGAAACAGTCTGAAATAGGATGGAAAGGGACAAGCTGGGTGGTGGAGTGCCCGATATCCATCTCTCCTCCATCACCACCCGTACCTGTGTGTCTGTATTTGACTCTGTGAGTATCTATAATTAAGTGCAGGTCTGACGTCTCTGTGGTGCTGAAAATGAAACACTGTCTCCCTCAGCTGGCCTGCCCACCGTATGCAGCGATAGTGGCAGAGAGTGACAACCCTCGAGGATTCAGTCTGGGAGGGGGAGAGAGTGCGAGAGCTCATAGCACGATGCAAACTGACAGCACCTTCAACACACACACACCCACCCACGTGCAGGCACGCACACACAATGCTGGTACATGGTGGGTTGCAAATATACTTGGGCCTGTCGGAATGGAAATGCTCACCTCCAGGTGAACCATTTTGTCAGACGGTGCCATGAATTGATTTCTCATTCTGTGAGTTGCAATCTTAAAACTTATTTGAGAAAGTATTGAAAAGTCCTGAAAAAGGCCCAGTAGTGTTGCTAATGACATAGGAACAACATTGCTCTGTATCGGACAAAACAGCTCTATGCTTCCAAAGATATTATTGGAAAATCAAATGGCCGTGCAATTTGAGAGATTCACAGAAGATTTGTTATCTTCTGAGAGAGTAAAAACTCTGCCATTGATGCAGTGGTGTGGAGAGTCCAGCAGAGGGTAGTATTGTATGAATCTAATCACCAAACTCAGAGGCTAGCACTGCTGCCTCACAGCGCTAGGCACCCGGGCTCGATTCCACGCTCGGGCGATTGTCTGTGTGAAGTTTCACATTCTCTCCGTGTCTGCGAGGGTTTCCACTGGATTCTCCTGTTTCCACCCACAGCCCAAAGATGTTGATGTTAGGTGAAGTGGCCATGCTAAATTGTCCACAGTGCCCAGGGATGTGTAGGTAAGGGGCATTAGTCATGAGTAAACGTAGGAGAGTATTTCAACCGGGTTTGGGTGGGTTATTCTTCGAAGGGTCAGTGTGGATGTGTTGGGTTGAAGGGCCTGCTTCCACACTGTAGGAATTCTATGAACTATGCGAACAACAGGGACAGACAGAGAGAGAAGAGGGAGACTTTGATCCCAATTTCCATCTATTTACTTCAAAAACAACTCTACACAGAGATGCAGACAGAGGTACACACAAACTGAGATACTGACACTAACACACATAACACAGGCCCACAGAGATACGGACACAGATATGGACGTTTACACACAAACACACGAACATAACCCCACATACAGGCACACAATGTCTTTAATACAGAGATTTATACGTTTTAATTAATAAGTTATCAATGGTGAGTCGAAGAAGGCAGGAGAATGGGGTTGAGAAATATTTTAGCCGTGATCAAATGTCATGGCAGACAAGATGGGCTGAATGGCCAAATTCTGCTCCAAGGTCCATTGCTCATATGATCTTGCGGTGCCTGGAATTGTCTTTCCACGAGGTCAGTGGAGGCTGAATTTGGTAAGAATTTGATTTAGGAGAGTTAATGAGAATGTGGACAGGTTTGAGGGGCTGAATGGTCGATATATGTTCCTAATGGTCGACTCCTTATATGTCAAATGAGTGGTGATTCGTTTGAGGGGAACGCATTTTGAGAATAAGGACCTTCCCATTTCTGACTGAGACAGGGATGTTCCTTTCTCTTTAGGGTGGTATGATCTGTGATGTTCTCATGCCGAAGTAGCAAGGTTCAGTTCCATAGATCTTTGATGAACAAGAGAATCCATATTTATTAGGAACTGACAGGAAGGGGATGTTTAATCACAATCACATCAACAATGCACATTCTGAATGGTGCAGCAGGCCTGAGGGGCTGAATGTCCAGATGCTGTTCTCTCAACCACTCAATAATGTTACAGAGGTAAAGAAAGGTCCCATTCAGCCAGTCAACATCATTATAATGAGACAGGCGGAGACCATTCTGCCCTTTAAGGATTTACACAGTAATAGATTGAAGTCATTCAGCCCACTAAGTACATTACACAGTGTAGGATGAGGCCATCCAACCTTTCTAGCCTGTTGCCCAGCAATAGTGGAAACCTGGTAAACTATCAGGGAATAAACATTCGGGATAAATGTTTATATTCAGGTTGTAAAGTTGCAACTTAGTGGAATGCCTCAGGGATCAGTGTGACATTATCAACAATTGACAATTTATACCAATGACTTGGATGAGGTGACTCATTGGATTGGAACTCAATTAGTTCATTTACCACGATAATCATTTAACAGCAGATGGAGACTCTGCAATGGGATACCGACAGCGGAAATTAGTGAGCAAAGCTTTGGCAGAAAACAGTATAACAAGGGCTAAGGGAAGGCAGTGCTCAGAACAGATAAAATAACAGTAACCTACTTAAATGGAGAGAACATCACAGAACGCATTGGTCCGGAGGGATGTGTGTGTCTCGGTACATGAGCCATATAAACCTCGTCAGCAGATTCAGCAAGTGATTAGGGAAGTGTATCGAATGATGCTGTTTCATGCAAATGCTATTGGGTATAATCATCGGGATGTTTTTCTGTATCTGTACATGACAATGCTGAGACTACATCGAATGTATTGTATGTAGTAATGAACCCCGAAATTGAAAGAAAAAAATATGCAATTGTTTTAGAAGCTTTTCACACATGCTTCACTTTACTCCTTGCTAGAATGAATGCCTGATAGAACCATAGTGTCATACAGCACGGAAACAGACCCTTCAGTCCAGCTCATTTGCACCAACCAGATATTCCAATCTGATGTAAAACCATTTGCCAACATTAGACCCATAACTCTCTAAACCTCCTTATTCATATACCCATCCACTGCCTCTTAAATGTTTTAATTGTAGCAGCCTCCACCACATTCGCTGCCAGCTTGCTCCATACACGCACTACCCTCTGTGTGATAAAGATACCACTCAGGTATCTTTTTCATTTTCCCTTCTCAATTTAAGTCTTTGCCCTCTGGTTTGGACTCCTCCAGCCTTTGGATAATAACCTTGACTGATCCCGCAACCATGGCCCTCATGGACTCTACAATGTCAGAGTACTTCAAGCCTGAGAATGAGAGCTGATCATATTGAACCATATAAGACCCTGAGGAGAGTGTATTGGGGCAGAGCTGAGGATTAGAGAATAAAACTAAGGATTTAATTTTAAAAACAATATACTCATTTTAACACAGGTACTATGAAGACTTTAATATATTGTACAAAAATTATGCATACACCTCTAAATATACCTTCAAATTATAAATTGCAAATTATTCCTAAATGGAGCAGGTAACGTGGATGGAGTAATTCAATCAGGAGAATGTTCACCCAGACCTTACCGAGTCCAGGTTGGTGTTTGGGTCACATTATTGCATGTTTCAGATCAGGGAGGAAGCAAATGCGACCTGTCGTAGAAGCAAACGGCCATTGCTCCATCTCTACTTGTACTTCTCTACAGCAACATATGAGAGCTGAAAACCAATCAGCCATCTTTAGAACTCTTTTAAGCTTCCTGCTGATGATTCATTGGAATCTGTCCTCTGCCTGCAGCAAAGGGAATTCAGCCAAATCCAACTGTTCCAGGAAGAAACCCCAGTGCTAGCAGCTTCTGTGAGGCAGAATCACTTCAGAGGCAGAATAACAATTGAAACTATCTCAATTTTGCTATTGTCATGAAATTTACTGTTATTTGGACAAAGCTCTTTCGAACTAATATCCTGCAGAGTTTCTTTTTATTCCGTTTGCCTTCAGACGTGTGTGTGCGTGTGTCTTTGTGTGCATATTTCTGTGTCTCAGATTTATAGAAAAATAAATGTTGATGTAGGTATTGTCAATGTTCAAACTCTTATATCATTTATGTATCCATCGTATTTCGAGTAATTTAGCTTTGGTTTTAGATTTTTAACAAAGTTGAGAAACCTGTCTGACTTGTTCCTAACACTGAACCTGACCCAGTCTGAGAACGATATCATTTACCATATCACACACTTAGTTACACGGATAATTTTTCGTGACGGCTGGAGGAGTGGGACTAGAAAAAGAAGCAATGACTCCCTAACCTCAGTAGGAACAGGGATAAGGAGAAATTCTCAGAAGGCCATTTGAGTGGGAATTTCTCCTCCCCACAGGTTTGTGGTACCTGTGTGTTTGCATTTATTGAAAGGTGTGTTAGTTAAATATTTGACGGGAAAGTGACTCAAGTATAATGAACTGCAGATAGGAACGTGCAGCTGAGACCACAATGTGATCAGCCACAAAATTAGTCCTTGGTGGGGCAGGGACCCACTCCTGTATCTCAGTCCTATTTCGCCCCATTCCATTCAGCGCCTCAATCTGCTACACAGGAGCAGTTGGAGACTACTTGCTCCTACTACCTGGTGCACAGAAACCGAGGAGACCATTCAACCCCTGAATACAGTCAAACATGATTTGGTGTGGATTGGAGAACGTTCTTGGGAAAAAAAGAGTTGGTGTTACTGTGAAACAGTTCCCTCCTCACTTCTTACAGAAGTACCCCCTCTCCATTTATTTGTCATGTTGTTGATCCAGATTCACAGTGAATAATGACCCCTTACACTACCCAGATATTGCTCACAAAATCCTCTGGTCTCTTTGACTACAGCATTCCTTCACAGGATAGCCAGGAAAATAACAACGATGAACTTTCCAATAAGAGAATTCAAGAACATGAGAAGCAGGATAGGTCTTTCAGCCCCTACTGCCTGCCTTTCCTTCAATAAGATCATGGCTGATCTGCTCTATGCCCCAACTCCTGGAGTGCCTGCCGTGTCAAACATCCATCCATCCCTGTCTTACCACTATCTCAATGATCTATCTCCCCAAACTCTCTGGTATAGAGAAGTCCCGATGGTCACACCCTTATGTGAGAAGGAAACACGCCGCACATATACAACCGTGACCTATTGACATGAACAAAATATATAAAAACCAGGTAATAGTGAATGGCCCTGACAACAAGGCAGTGTTTACCTGAGGATGGTATCAAGGAACCTGAAGAAAATGGAACTTAATGGAAATCCAAGGGTAACCTCCCCACTGGTTGGAGTGATTCAGCACAAACAAGATGTTTATGGTTCTTCGACATATATCACCTCAGTCTCGGGACATCTCTGCTAGAGATCCACAACACAAACATCCTCATTTGCGCCTCGGTGTCTTCCCCCCCATCAGAATCTCAGAAGTGGAGGTGGTGACTGAAAATCATGTAATGTTGAGAACAATGTGCCCCCCTCAGCTCCTGAAGCAGTCTGTGTCCATGTGCAGGAAGACCCGGACAGCATTCAGGCTTGTGCTGTTGAAGTGTCGGTAACATTCATGTAACAGTCCTGCTGGACACTACTGTGTTACCAGAGTAAAGAGAGGTGTTCGTTCAGCACCTCAAGCTAACTTCACAGGAATATGAGGAGGTCATTCCGCCCATCAATGTTATTGGATAAGAATAGGGATAGCCCATTCATTCCCTCCTGACTATTGCACAGGAAGGTAAGGAGTCCAGTCAAACACATTGAGCTGCTAAACAGGAACCGCGGGTTGCACAGTCAGGTTCTTGAGCGTCTCCCAAGACATCATGAGGTGGACATTCAGCCGCTCAAGCCCCTTGTACAGAAATAGGACGATGTTATCTACAACCAAACATGACAAACCAATGAAACAGACACTGCATGGATAGACTGTTCCATGTCGTTCCTTCTGGCTCCATTGCTAATGGTCCACAATGTATACATTAATATGGTTGTTGATGGTGAGGAGAGAGGACATCTCCGAGAAGGCAGACCGGTATTCTCTATGGAGGTCAGAAGCTGTTGGGAATGGCTAACATTTTCGGGAGTTAGGCATTGCAACTGCTGACAGATTTGTGAATAATGTGACTTTCAGTGCAGGGTCACACACCAACTGCACATTGAGGCAATGAGAGTTCATTCAGAACCTGAAGCTCTCCCTCAACCAATATAGGAGCTTCACAGAGGAACATAAACTACCAAGAAGCACGTATCATGGGCAAAATGTAATTTCTTATGCCACCAATGTCTTTCTCTGGACATAATGTATGTTCGTCCATAATCTTCAAGTTTCAATACAATCAACTAATATGCTCTCACCGTGCTACCAACTAAACATCCATTTCGTTCACACTCGCTTTATGTTACCATCATCCCAGAGATTAATCTGATAAAACAGCTTTGCACTTCCTCTGTGACAAGGTGATCATTGATTTATAAAGGTCAGAAGGTCTGTCCACAATAGCCCAAATACTGCCTCAACAGCATTCCACAACTCCTCCACATGATTCATTTTGTAATGGAGGCTGACATTTCATTTCCTGTTCTGATTAATGGATGCCCTGCGTGAATTCTATTCGTGACTTGTGGCCAAGGACATTCCGATCCTTTGTGTCAAAAGCACTTCACAGACTTTCACCTTTAAATAAATCCAACATGAAAAGGACTGCATGTGTAGTTCACATTCATATCAGTTTTTTGTGTTACAAACAGCGATGCTCCAAGCACTGATGCATGTGATACCCAATCAGTCGTGACCTTCTGTCCAAAGGAAGACCCTAGTCTCTGTGTTCTCTCCATCATCCAATTCTTAATCCATGCAGGATACCTTCCCCTTCCCCAAGGACTGTAACTTTCTTCTCTCACCTGTGTACAACCATGTCAACCTTCTTCTGAAAATACAAATACACCGTTCACACTAGTTCTCACTCGTCGATGTCACAACCAACATTGTCCATAAACTCCAGTACGTTTTTCAAAGGTAGTTTTCCTGTCCTGAATCTGGTTGACACTACTCAATCATATTATTGTTCTCCAATGATCTATTTATGATTAAATACAAAAATTGCTCATAGTTATCTCACTAATGACATAAACCTATCCCCCAGTTGTTTTTCTGTTTTCACTCTCCGTCCTGTTGTAAATATGTGTGGTCACAATACACAATGGCTGCTTTCCAGTCTGCAGGATCCATTACACATCATAAAGAGTTTTGATCTCTTTCATATGATTACGGAAAAGGCTGGAAAAAAGGAGGGTATTCACCCATCGTGTCTGCACCAGCTCTGAAAAGAGTTATCCAGCAAACTCAATTCTCCAACCCTATCTCTGTAGCCCTCTAAATTCATCACCGATCTGTTCCAGCAGCTTACCAACCTTCAACACAATGAGTTTTTTCAGTACTTCAACATTACTAATTCTAAATTTCTTAATTTCCTCACTTTTGCCAGTAACCATGTTCTCTAATATTTCCGAAAAAGATTTTCTGTTGCTTCTTCTGTTTAGACAAAACCAATGTATTCACCTGACTGGACAGAGGTGGCCACTGTCACCTTGTGAATATGTGAGGTGATGGGACTCTGGCATAATGGATATGTCCCCTACTCCTGCCTAGCAAGGTCCAGAATCAAAATGGTTGATGGACATTTTGAATATAGTCCTCTCCCTGGTGTGAGACTGCACAGCTCTGTGACCTCCTCATTGTTGAAATAAACCGGATTCACTCTTTGCACCAGGGAAAGGTATACCATTGGGAGGTACTTGTGGAAATCTCAGAAAGGATAATGCAGTGCTCTACTCCTCCCTATGCACTCTCAGCAGACTCAGATACACTATAAAATCTATCCTCATACCTTGCACAGAGTAGGAACACCAGGGCCTCTGGTCTCGCTGAATGAATGCAGCAGCTGACAACACAAATCCAAGAAAACCATCCAGAGAAACTACACTGACTTTCCAATGTCAGGAGCAAGTGAATACTTATATATATGGCACAGTGTTGAAAATGCCTACATCTCCTCTGTTTGTAATCCTGGCTGATAAACTGTTACATTTCTGTGCCGTCCCTGAAATATGAATAGTTCTGCTCTCGTGGAAATAGTTGATAATGTAACTGCACAATTATCTGTATGTCAGTCACGGTAATACCAACACTGCTATTGATGGTGGAGATGCTGGGGGAGGTGATGGTCTCGTGGTATTTTCTCTAGACTGTAACTTCTGAGATTTCCACAACTATTTCCCAATGGTATACCTTTCCGAGGTAATGACCCAAACCCGGACTTCAATCCCGTCACATCAGACGCTGGAATTTGAATTCAATAAAATATTTGGAATTATCAATCTAATGAAATATTGATGGGTGCCAAAACTAAACATCTGGCTCACTAGTCTCCTTCAGGGAAGGAAATTTGATTTCTTCACTGGTCTAGCCTGCATGTGATTCTAGGCTGTCAGCAGTGGTAGTCTCTCAAATGGCCTTTGAAATGGCCAAGACAGACATTCAGTTATAATACTACAAGGTTTCAAAGAAGTGTAACCAGACAGACTGAACCACTGCCAGTCTACAACACGTCGATGTGCAGTGGTTCAGAGAAGCAGTTCCCCAGCACCTTCTCAAAAGCAACTCAGAAAGTGAAATAAATGCTGGCCCAGCCAACAACACCCATGTCCCATTAATGAAGAAAGGAAGATGACCACACTCAGGATGGAGTGATGGGGGGACAGAATTCACTTGAAACAGGGACTTTGACATATACCTACATGAGCATGACACTCAGGAATATGGGAAAAGGTGAAAAATAAATGAAAATGATCTCACAATTTATTTCCATATTAGCTGATTATCCACAGTCCCTTTATTGATTTTTTTCAATGTCTCTATTTCTCCATATATTCAACTCAATCCACCAACACACAGTGCACAATTTCCCAGATGCTTCCACATCTGATGCATGGTGAGTCGACTCAAATTGCTAAATCTGTTTTTCTCTCGACAAAGCGACCAAACCTGCTCGGTTTCCCCAGCATTCTGTTTTTACTTTTGTTTCTTTGTTTGATTTAACCTTTACTTTTGTTATTTTATGGGACATTGCCCCATCAAGGCCACATTGACCCTGTGCAGAGCGTTGCACCCAGACCCACCTCATACCCCTTTCCTGCATTTCCCATGGCTAACCCACTCCTACCCTGTCCCTGCGTATCCCACAGCCAACACACCTCGCTGCACATGATGGATAATTTAGCATGGTCAATCTACTGAAGCTGTGTGCACTGTGGGAGGAAACTGAACCTGACAGACGTGTAGAACATAGAACGTAGAACAGTACAGCACAGAACAGGCCCTTCAGCCCACGATGTTGTGCCGACCACTGATCCTCATGTATGCACCCTCAAATTTCTGTGACCATATGCATGTCCAGTAGTCTCTTAAATGTCCCCAATGACCTCGCTTCCACAACTGCTGCTGGCAACGCATTCCATGCTCTCACAACTGTGTAAAGGTACCGCCTCTGACATCCCCTCTATACTTTCCTCCAACCAGCTTAAAACTATGACCCCTCGTATTAGTCATTTCTGCCCTGGCAAATGGTCCCAGGCTATCGACTCTATCTATGTCTCTCATTATTTTGTATACCTTAATTAGGTCCCCTCTCCTCCTCCTTCTCTCCAATGATAAAAGTCCGAGCTCAGTCAACTACTCATCATAAGATAAGCCCTCCAGTCCAGGCCCCATCCTGGGAAACCTCCTTTGGACCCTCTCCAAAGCATCCACATCTTTTCTATAATAGGGCGACCAGAACTGGACACAGTATTCCAAGTGCGGTCCAACCAAAGTTTTATACAGCTGCAACAAGATCTCACAACTCTTAAACTCAATCCCCCTGTTAATGAAAGCCAAAACACCATATGCTTTCTTCACAACCCTGTCCATTTTCTTCACTGGCAACGGGGGTGGTACCAGGGGACTGGAGAGTAGCGAATGTTGTGCCCCTGTTCAAAAAAGGGAATAGGGATAACCCCGGGAATTACAGGCCAGTTAGTCTTACTTCTGTGGTAGGCAAAGTAATGGAAAGGGTACTGAGGGATAGGATTTACGAGTATCTGGAACGGCACTGCTTGATTAGGGACAGCCAGCACGGATTTGTGAAGGGTAGGTCTTGCCTTACAAGTCTTATTGAATTCTTCGAGGAGGTGACCAAGCATGTGGATGAGGGTAGAGCAGTGGATGTAGTGTACATGGATTTTAGTAAGGCATTTGATAAGGTTCCCCATGGTAGGCTTATGCGGAAAGTCAGGAGGCATGGGATAGAGGGAAATTTGGCCAATTGGATAGAAAACTGGCTAACCGGTCGAAGTCAGAGAGTGGTAGTAGATGGTAAATATTCAGCATGGAGTCCAGTTACAAGTGGAGTTCCGCAGGGATCAGTTCTGGGTCCTCTGCTGTTTGTAATTTTTATTAATGACTTAGATGAGGGAGTCGAAGGGTGGGTCAGTAAATTTGCAGATGATACAAAGATAGGTGGAGTTGTGGACAGTGAGGAGGGCTGTTGTCGGCTGCAGAGGGACTTAGATATGATGCAGAGCTGGGCTGAGGAGTGGCAGATGGAGTTCAACCCTGCCAAGTGTGAAGTTGTCCATTTTGGAAGAACAAATAAGAATGCGGAATACAGGGTTAATGGTAGGGTTCTTGGTCAGGTGGAGGAACAGAGGGATCTTGGGGTCTATGTACATAGATCTTTGAAGGTTGCCACTCAGGTGGATAGAGTTTGTAAGAAGGCCTATGGAGTATTATCGTTCATTAGCAGAGGGATTGAATTCAAGAGTCGTGAGGTGATGTTGCAGCTGTACAGGACTTTGGTTAGGCCACATTTGGAGTACTGTGTGCAGTTCTGGTCGCCTCACTTTAGGAAAGATGTGGAAGCTTTGGAGAGGGTGCAGAGAAGATTTACCAGGATGTTGCCTGGAATGGAGAGTAGGTCGTACGAGGATAGGTTGAGAGTTCTCGGCCTTTTCTCGTTGGAACGGCGAAGGATGAGGGGTGACTTGATAGAGGTTTATAAGATGATCAGAGGAATAGATAGAGTAGACAGTCAGAAACTTTTTCCCCGGGTACAACAGAGTGTTACAAGGGGACATAAATTTAAGGTGAAGGGTGGAAGGTATAGGGGAGATGTCAGGGGTGGGTTCTTCACCCAGAGAGTGGTGGGGGCATGGAATGCGCTGCCCGTGGGAGTGGTAGAGTCAGATTCATTGGCGACCTTTAAGCGGCATTTGGATAGGTACATGGATGGGTGCTTAATCTAGGATAGAAGTTCGGCACAACATCGTGGGCCGAAGGGCCTGTTATGTGCTGTATTGTTCTATGTTCTCTATGTTCTATTTGGGGACACTTTAAGGGATCTATGTACCTGCACACCAAGATCCCTCTGTTCCTCCACACTGCCAAGAATCTTATCCTTAATCGTGTAATCAGCTTTCAAATTCAACCTTCCAAAATGCATTACCTCGCATTTATCCAGGTTGAACTCCATCTGCCGCCTCTCAGCCCATCTCTGCATCCTGTCAATGTTCTGCAGCAGCCTACAACAGCCTCTATACTGTCAACGACACCCCCAACCTTTGTGTCATCTGCAAACTTGCTGACCCATCATTCAATCCCCTCATCCAAGTCATTAATAAAAATTTTAAACAGTAGAGGCCCAAGGACAGAGCCCTGTGGAACACCCACTCACCACAGACTTCCAGGGAGAATATGTTCCTTCTACTACCACTCGCTGAGCTAAGTTCCCCTGTATCCCAATCCTCCTGACCTTCTGAGCTAGTCTACCATGGGGAACCTTATCAAATGCCTTGCTGAAGTCCATATACACTACGTCCACAGCTCGACTCTCATCAACTTTTCTAGTCACATCCTCAAAGAACTCGAGAAGGTTTGTGAGGCATGACCTGCCCCTCAAAAAGCCGTGGTGACTGCATTTAAACAAGCCATACTCTTCCAGATGGTCATAAATCCTATCCCTCAGATTCCTTTCTAACATCTTGCAGACATCAGATGTGAGACTTACTGGTCAGTAATTGCCGGGAATTTCCCTATTTCCTTTCATGAAGAGAGGAATTACATTTGCCTCTCTCCAGTCCTCAGGTACAACTCCAGTGGAGAGCGAGGATGAAAAGGTATTCACAAGTGGCAAAGCAATTGCATTTCTCGTTTCCCAAAGCAGCCAAGGAAAAATCTGGTCCGGGCCTGGCGACTTGTCAATCTTAATGTTTGACAACATTTTTGGCAGATCAGCTTCCTCTATCTCTATCCATTCCAGCATGCACATCTGCTCTTCAAAGGTTTCATTCACTACAAAGTTTGTTTGTTTCGTAAAGACAGAAGCAAAAAACTCATTTAGGGCTTCCCCTACCTCCTCAGACTCCACACACAAATTCCCTACTCTATCCCTGATCGGCCTTCTCTTTCTTTGACCATTCTCTTATACCTCACATAAGTGTAAAATGCCTTTGTGTTCTCCCAAGCCTTTCTCGTGCCCCCTCCTGGCTCTCCTCAGACCATTTTTAAGCTCCTTCCTCGCCTGCCTGCAATCGTCCAGAGCTGAGCTTGACCCTAGCTTCTTCCAACTTATGTAAGCTACCTTTTTCCTTTTGACGAGAATCTCCACCGCTCTTGTCATTCAAGGTTCCTTTATCTTACCACTTTTTGCCAGTCTCAGAGGGACATATTTATTCATCACTCGCAACAACTGCTCCTTAAACAGTCTCCACACGTCTTTAGTGCCTTTACCATGGAACAATTGGTCCCAATCCATGCTTCCTAACTCATGTCTAATCGCATCATAGTTTCCTCTTTCCCTTATTTTAAATTTCCTCCCATTTTGCCTAATTCTCTCCTTCTCCATAGCTATGTAGAATGTGAGGCAGTTGTGGTCACTATCACCAAAGCGCTCTCCTACCACAAGATCTGATACCTGCTCCGGCTCGTTTCCGAGCATCAAGTCTAGAATGGCCTCTCTCCTCGTTCGGCCTGTCAACGTACTGAGTTAGGAAACCCTCCTGAACACACCATGCAAAAACAACTCCATTCAAATCTTCTGCTCGAAGGAGGTTCCAATCAATTTTGGGAAAGTTAAATTCACCCATTACAACAACCCTACTACATTCACACTTTTCCAAAATCTGCCGACCTATGCTTTCTTCAATCTCCCTGTTGCTATAGGGGGGCCTGTAGTAAACCTCTAACGAGGTGACTGCTCCCTTGCTGTTCCTAATTTCCACCCATACTGACTTGGGTAGGCAGATCTTCCTCGACAATGGAAGCTTTTGTAGCTGTGATACCCTCTCTGTTTAGTAGTGCTACACCCCCTCCCCTTCCCCCCACCCCCATTCTTTTTAAATTGTGTAAACCCTGGAACACAACATCATAGCACCAGGTACTGATCCATGCTCTAAGTTCATCACTTTTATTCCTGATACTCCTTGTGTTAAAGCAAACACACTTTAACTGATCCCTTCGTTCCTTCCCAGGAAAATCCTTCCCACTAGCTGGTCTACCTCTTGCTATTGCCTCACCTCCATCAACTCTCACCTCCGGTAGACAGCTCAGGTTCCCACCCCCCCCTGCCATACTAGTTTAAACCCATGTGAATAAGAACGTGAAAGGTATGAGCAGAGTGAACAGACAGCAGCTGTTCCCCTTTGTCAAAGGGTTAAAAATATGGGAGAACACGTTTAAATTAAAAGATAAGACACTAAGAGAGGATTGGTTGAATCTGTTTTGAACCCAGATTGCCTGAGAGGGTGGATAAGGAAGGAAACCTCACAATCTTTATAAAGCACTTGTATCAGCACTGGATGATGTAGACACGATGGGCCTTGTCTTTATAACATGATTCCATGTGGTAGCAGCCATGAAAGCTCTGATATATTCTGAAGCAGCAGCCAATTGGACTTGTTGGTTTGTTCCATTGAACTGTGCTCAGTAAGTGGCGAGATTATAAACCAGCATCATCCCATGGAGTATCAGCACTTATTCAACCTAGGACACGGCAGTCATCTCGAAGAATTTCTAGGATTACATACATGCTCAGTGAAGAGTCATTCAACGACAGCACCAACATTATTCTAACTGCTTGACACCATTATTTTAAGGACACCAATGACAAAGAAATAGACTTCCTTTCATTATTATATAGACTTTTCGTGTAAGGTTGTTATTTCTCTGAAGAATAGTAAATTCCTTCTCATATATTCATAATGATAAAGAGTCCGTTTTCCTGCGAGCTGTTCGTCACAGCAAGACAGCTTGTGTAACACTCCATCCACCACCAGTAATAGTTACTCCCAGCTAAACCAGCACATGAGATGCACTGCTGGTACTCCATCCCACCAGCCACTTGGATGGACCAACACCAACTGGACTGGAACTTCTCAAGGACAAATTATTGCTAGTCGAGCTCCATGTAAATCTCAAATGAACGAAGAAGACAATCCGATTTTCTAATAATTATTAAACAATGAGGACGTTTTGTTGATCTGATGAGTTGGTCACGGTCTTTGAAGTTGTATGATCTATTTCCGTGAAAGCATTTCGTGCATGTATTGAAAGAACAAAAAATCTCAGGTCACAGATACACGATAACACAGCATTTAAACACAAATTGCCAGGGAATAGTAGGGTATAGATCTTCAGTTAACTGGGAATAATGTAGTTTGGTGTTTTCTGGCTGGCATAGTTGTACTGGGCTGAAAGGCTCTATGACTCTATCACTTTAATTGTTGGAAACGGAGAATGTAGTCTCACTATTTCCATAGCTTGTGAGTATCAAGTAGTGAGGAATACAATCTCGAAGGGCACATAGGATATGCAGTTATATCATTATCCCTTCACTATCAAATTGTTCAGAACCCTTTTCTCTCTTTGTAACATATCTATGAGTGTTCCTGCAGCACATGAATCCCTGAAGTTCATTACTATATTCTGAATAGAAATTAAACACAGGCAACAGAATGCTGGCCTTGGTAAGGAATCGCACCTCACAAGAACAACTGAAAGGAATCTGAAGTATTAACGTTATCCATTCGACACAATCTGATTTTTAAAGCAGTTTCAAAGCAGGCTTTCCCTTTGTCCTGTGCTCCTGACCTCTCTACAACATCATGAACCTTTCTTGAGTGCTTTTCCCGTGCTCTTTAAAAGTCACATTTGGAAAGCTGTGCCCAATTATCTGAAAGGAGAGTTTTCTTGTTCATAAGAATTGTGTCAGTATTTTTCAGTATTTAACGACAACAGAAATGCAGAAACTAGCATCAGGAGTAAGGAATCAAAACAGCTCCATCATGCGATAAGACGATGGCCTCAATCAGACATTCCTCCTTTGCTCTTAAAACATTAGTGCATCATTCTTAGTCAAGAATCTGCCTGCCTTTGCATAAGGAATATTCAATGTCTTATCCTCCATCGCTCTCTAGGAAGGGAGTTCCACAAAGGCACAATACTTTGAGATGATTACACCAAATCACCATCTTCTTCACTGAGATATTCTTCAGCTTTACAACCCATCCACTCATGGTAATCTCTGACACAAGCTGAAACATTGTTTCAGAATTCAACTTGAAAAGGCTAGTTGGAATATTCTGGGGTTAAACAAGATCACATATTGTTCGCCTAAACTCCAGCAGATCCAGGGCCAGACAGTTCAAGATGTCCCCCATAAATAAACGCTCCTCCCAGGAGTCAGCTGAGTGAACCTTCTCTGGATTGCATTTGATATCATTGTGGCCATCACTCTCTTGGTGTGGTTACATCACAACATTATAAATCTGCACAAAATCGTCCCCACTTTTAAATGTATTCTGTTTCAGAAAGTTTCAACGTCTATTTTACTTCAATAAAAATTTTATTTTGTAATCGAGGTGCCTGGTTCCTCTGTGCCTCAAGTCAATCTCTCCACTGAAATAATCCCCTACTTTCCATTCAACCCGCAAATATCTTTCAGCATAGACACATTTTTTCTACTATATTCCATGCACCAATATATGCCTGTCCGCTTGGCCCACCTTAATCTTCTTATAGACTCATGTCCTCGTCATATCTTCCTTCTCTAAGAGTTTCAAAAGTTTGTATTTTTCCCTACTGCAGACAGAATATTTGGCCAAAGAAACACACTGTGGCGACATTTCAAAGTAATCGACAATGAAATATTTTTACTCCATGTCTAAGCTATAAATTTGATGCAAAGTTAAAGTGTTTTGCAGTCCCATCACTCAGTTCCCATTACTCAAAGTAGGGTCAGATGGTGTGGAGTGTGTGTGGGTAGATTTAAGGAATCACAAAGGTGGAAAACCATCGTTGGAGTAATGAATCGTAGTCAGGAGCTGGGGCGCATGATAGACCAGGAGATAGAAAAGATGAAGGAGAGGCAAAGTCACAGTGATTGGGGGACTGGGAAAATTAGTGGCAGTAATTTGCAAGGAAACGAATTTGTGGAATGTCTACAATATGATTTTTTGGAGCAGCTTATCATGCAGGCAACAAGGGAACGGGTAATACTAGATTTAGTGTTGTGTAGTGAGGCAGACTTGATAAGGAAACTTAAGCTTAAGCATAAGAGAAAGCAGATAACATGGCAAATGGCAGTGGGAAAACAGAGGATTAGGAAGCTTACAAAGAGGAACAGAGGGCAACAAAATAAGAAATAAGGATAAGGACGATTAAATACAAGGGTAAGCTATCCAGTGATATAAAGGACGACTGTAAGAGTCACTTTAGATATATAAAGGGCAAAAAAGAGAAGCATAAATGGATATTGGGGCACTGGAAAATGACGCTGGAGAGATAGTAGTGTGGAACAAATAATAGATGAGAAACTAAATAATTATTTCACGTCAGGTTTCAAGGCGGAAGACATGAATAATATCCCATAAAATTCAAGAGAATGAGGAGGCAGAGCTGATTAGGGGAAGTTGCTCGAAAAACTAAATGGGTGAATAAGCCGGATGGAGACATTAATAGTGACCTTCCAGAAATCTTTGGAATCAGGGAGGGTCCCAGCAGACGAAAAAATTGTGAACGTGACACTTTTTTTTAATAGATATTTTTATGAAAAAAGAAGAATTTTGAATTTTTTTTACAAAACTACAAAAATAGTACAAACTAGTGTATTCTGCTTTACAATATAATAACAACCCCAATATAGAATTTAAAAACAAACTATTAATCTATTCTCCAAACTAGCAAAACATAAAATAGGATATCCTACATTACTAACAATAAAACAAAATGAGAAAAGAAAATAAATAAGTAAATAAATAACTAGATACTTTGTTTTATTTTTATAATAAGTCTTAACAGAACCTATATTGATATAGGATTCCTCCTCCCAGGGGCCCCTGAACCAGCCAGAACCATCCCCTTGGCTCAGCGGCACGGTGGCACAGTGGTTAGCACTGCTGCCTCACAGCGCCAGAGACCCGGGTTCAATTCCGCCTCAGGCGACTGACTGTGTGGAGTTTGCACGTTCTCCCCGTGTCTGCGTGGGTTTCCTCCGGGTGCTCCGGTTTCCTCCCACACTCCAAAGATGTGCAGGCCAGGTGAATTGGCCATGCTAAATTGCCCGTAGTGTTAGGTAAGGGGTAGATGTAGCTGTAGGGGTATGGGTGGGTTACGCTTCGGCGGGGCGGTGTGGACTTGTTGGGCCGAAGGGCCTGTTTCCACACTGTAAGTAATCTAATCTAATCAAAGGCTCTGATCAATGTGGCCGATATATCTGTGTCAATGTAGTTCAAAACGGACTGCCATGTTCTATAAAATAATTCCGTCTTTTGGTGCACCATATTCGTAAGGAAGTCAAGGGGGATATATTCCATGAATATCCTGTGACAATTTGAAAGTCTTGGGGGACTTTCACATATCGAATTCACTGAAATGCTTTTCCCACGGACAAAAGGAAATAATACTGAATAATTTCCTCCCATAGACATCCAAAGAGGGGAAATTTGGGGAGCCCAAAAGTAGAGGTATTGGGTCCAACCCAATCTCCGGACCCAAAATCTTTGCCAAGGCATTCGCTACTCTGCCCCAATACAGGCAGATCTTACGGCATATCCACAGACAATGTGTGGAAAGACCAAATCTTAGTTTGCACATAGGACATATTGGAGGTGCTCCTGCCTTGAACTTTGCAAGTCGCTCAGGTGCCATTTGAGCGCTATGAAGTATCTTCATTTGGATAGCCTGAGTTCTGCTAGTGGGCGGCACGGTGGCACAGTAGTTAGCACTGCTACCTCACAGCGCTAGAGACCCGGGTTCAATTCCCGCCTCAGGCGACTCTCTGTATGGAGTTTGCATATTCTCCCCGTGTCTGCCTGGGTTTCCTCCGGGTGCTCCGGTTTCCTCCCACACTCCAAAGATGTGCAGGTCAGGTGAATTGGCCATGCTAAATTGCCCGTAGTGTTAGGTAAGGGGTAAATGTAGGGGTATGGGTGGGTTGCGCTTCGGCAGGGCGGTGTGGACTTGTTGGGCCGAAGGGCCTGTTTCCACACTGTAATTAATCTAAATCTAATAACCAAGATCGAGATCTTCCGGGTGTTTTCCCAGAAGTCCTCCCACATCTCTAAAGATATTTCCATCCCCAACTCTTGACCATTATATAACCGTTCCATGTCCTATGATACCATATTAACTCGTTAGTGGTGGAGAGTACTGACCGCGGGTGGATGCATCCGCCGAAGCACTCTCCTTTCCCTATTAGATTGATATGGATTAATTATCAATGTTTTGTATAAAATCTCGTATTTGAAAATATTGAAAAAGATCTTTGCTAGGCCGCCCAAATTTCTAACGCAGCTGTTTGAAGGACATCGTGACCTCCCCATCAAAAAGGTCTCCCAAACAGGAGACACCGTTGGATTCCCACGTTCTGAATCCAGCATCAGTCTGCCCTGGCTAGAATCTCAACATTCCCACTATAGCAATATAAGGTTTTGTCGGTTGCCCTCATCCTGTTGCATTATCCTCCAGGCTTTGATTGTATTTAATACAATAGGATTTTTACAATGATCGTAATAACTCTCAACTTGTCCATAAATAGTAGATTGATGAAGGGATATTTTGATTGGGAGGCCTCAGTATCTAACCAGATTGTCCCAGTCAGCAATATAGAATAATAGAGACCTCAATTGGTACCTCCTAAAATCCGGAAAAACCAGCCCACCCCTTACTTGTGGAAGCTGCAGCTTTTCTAATTTAACAAGGAGCCATCTATGACTCCAAATAAAAGAGCCAAGCCAACCATAAAGCTGACAGAGCGCCTGTCTCGGCAACATCAAGGGGAGCATTCTCATAGCATATAAAAGGCCAGGTAGGATATTCATGTTGACCAAAGCCAGGATATTGGGAGATCTTCCCAGCATTGAAGGTCCTATCTTATTTTCTCCACTAATGTGTATAATTGACATTATATAGCCGACCAAATGCCGGAGTATTAAAAATACCGAAGTTAAGAAAGCCCCCCAGTGACCACTGAAAACGGAAACAGGATCCATCTGGAAAATTGAATATACTGGCAAGACCTCCCAGCGGCATGGCCTATGATTTCACAGAATTGAGTTTATAACCTGAGAACATGCCAAGTAAGTTAACCACTTGAATTAAGCGGGGCACAGAAGTCAATGGATCAATTAAGAAAAGGAGGACATCATCCGCAGAGAGAGTAATTTTGTGCTTAACCGATCCAACCTGTGGAGCCATTATATTATGGTCAGCTCATATAGCTTCCGCCAACGGCTCAATCAGTAGCGTAAATAATAATGGTGAGAGAGGGCATTCCTGACGACAACCTTGGCCAACGCCAAAGCTATCTGAACTTGAATTGTTGGTGATCACCGCTACTTTAGTAAAGACCTCTCCAACACCAAACCGTTCCAGCGTATAAAAGAGATATGGCCATTCTACCCAATCGAATGCCTTCTCTGCCTCTAGGGAGACAACTAATCCCGGTATCGCTCCCTGCTGGCAGGCTTGTACCATATATAAGGCTCTTCCAATGTTATTAGTTGATCTGCGACCCTTTATAAACCCCATCTGGTCCTCTTTTATAATGAATGGTAAAACCCTCTCCAGTCTTAATGCCAACATTTTTGAGAGAACTTTAAAATCCACACTCAACAAGGATATATGTATATACGAAGAGCAGTCATCTGGGGCCTTTCCCTTCTTAAGAATGAGAGAAACATTTGCTTCTCTCAGAGAAGGCGGCAGACAGCCCTGACTATGTGAATCTTTAATCAAATTTATAAGTGGCCCAAACAATTCCCCAATCAATTCTTTATAGAATTCAGCCTGGAATCCATCTGGTCCGGGCGCTTTGCCACTCTGGAGCTGCTTCATCTCCACCTGTGCTTCCTGGGTTGCCAGGGGGGCATTCAAGAACAATACTTGCTCCGTGGTTAGGCCCGGGAGGGCCAGAGTTTCAAAGAAGACTCTATCTTCCTCGTTCTATCCTCACAGTCCTGTGATGTATGCAATTCGAAATAGAACTTTCTAAAGACTGCATTGATCTTTATACGATCACAAGTCAGGGTTACAGCACTCCTTCTAATAGACTTAATGACTTGTGGAGCCTTTTTCTTTCTGGCAAGGTATGCAAGATACCTGCCAGGCTTGTCACCTATTCAAATAATCTCTGCTTCGCAAGTCATAGCTCCCTCTTTGCTGTTTGAGTAAGTGTGGTATTCAAGTGTGGTAAAGTTGCCCTAAGTGCTGTGATCAGCTGTAGTTGAGTAATGGAGGGTCTGTCAACGTACGCTGTCTCAGCCGCCTTCAGGCGAGCCTCGATCAGACACTGTTGTTCTCCCTTTTGTCTTTTCCAGATCACATAATATGAGATAATCAAACCTCACACATATACCTTAGCAGTCTCCCAAATCACCGAAGGGTTACTGGCCGTGTTGAAGTTGATATCCCAGAAGGTTTTAAATTCCTGCCAGAAATATTTTATGAACTTACTATCCTTCAATACCCCAATGTCGGGAAGCGATATCATCATCACTCGTCTTAACCTTCATATATACTGCGGCAGGGTCGGAAATATTACCTACTTCACAAAACAATATTGAGTTCAAAAGGATTGAGGGGACAGAAACATATCGATTCCGGTATGGCACTTGTGAGGGTTAGAATAAATAGTAAAGTCTCTAGCCTCCGGTTGAAGACACCGCCACACATCCACCACCCCAACTCCATACTCAGATCCGCCAACTGCCTAGGTCTCATAGATATGCCTGCAGAGATCTTAGATATTCTGTCCAGCCCTGGGTTGATGATACAATTACAATCTCCTCCCATAATTGTGTGGTGCACCCCGAGAGCCAGCAACTTACAGAACACTTCCATTTGAAATTTAAAAGGGTGCTCCGGGGGGCGCGGGGGTGGTGGTGGGGGGGGGGGGGGGCAACAGAGAATCAAAATCTCAAATTCCTCTCCATACATTACAGTTTAAATTAATATATACCATCCAGACTTATCTTTTATTGACTGAGCATTTGGAAGGGAAGATTCATCTGAATAAGAATGGCGACTCGCCTACTTTTTGAGCTGAAAGATGAAAAGAACACCTGGCCAAATCCATCCTATTTCAGCCTTAAATGCTCCTTAGAATGTAAATGTGTCTCCTGTAGAAAGGCTACATCCACCCTTTCTTTTTTAAGACTTAAGTGGAGCTGAAATGCGCATCAGCCATGATTGAATGGCGGAGTGGACTCGATGGGCCGAATGGCCTTACTTCCACTCCTATGTCTTATGGTCTTATGATCTTTTTCCTTTTGATTTGTGAGTGGCTTTCCTTGACATTACCAGTGCACCACCTAAACGAATGACTAGCCATGATCATCCAAGCAAGCCCAAGACCCGCCAGGAGGAAGAACCCCACCCAAAAGACATCGAATAAAAACCAAAAGCGATTCACACATAAAACATTCTTTAAAGAGTGATACCAAAACAACTAAGAACTACTCCCAAAAACAAATAACATAAAACATACTTAAAAGGAGGCCTTCCCCATTGTTCACAGGAGGCACTACTAGCTTCCAATAATCCCGCAATAACATCTCCCAGCCAGAACCATGTCCTCGGCCCAGGCATTACAAAGTAGAGCAAATAAATTCCAATATCTTATAAAGCAGACGTTAAAAATGTGCGAGCTAAACCACCCCCCCCCACCATCACCAAGATACACTTAGCAAAACAACACAAGATGAAAATATATAAAATTACAAAATTACAATCCCAGCAAGTAATAAGCAACCAAATAAAAATAACACTCAGAAACGTCCCCTAATAATCAAATAAACAGCACGAGCTCTAGATAAGAGTCCATAGAAAGGATACGGAAGGGGAACCCTAGCCCACACCCCCTCACCAAGGAAAGATGGAGAAGAGAAAGGAAGAAAGGAGGAGGAAAAAACAAAGGAGGGGGAGCAAAATAAAGTCATTATCAATATAATTCAAGTACCACAGTGTATTTGAGAGAAGCCAGGAATTATTTTATTTTTTCCGGTGATCCAAAGTTATGTACAGATCCTCCATGACTGCAGCGCATAGATTACTGAATATTTAAATCCCTCAGATGCTTCTTCGCCTCATCAAATGCCTTGATCTTGCAGACCACAGCTGGAGAGAAGTCCTGGAAGAACATTATCCTGGACCCCTTGTATATCATGGCATGAGAATCATTCCCCAAGACTCTGGAGGCCTCTTGCAGCATTTGTTTTTCCCTGTAATGTTGAAGTTGAACTAGGACTGGACGGGGGCGCTGATCCGACCCGGGCCGGCGCACAACAACCCGGTGGGACCGTTCAACCCACACCTGACCCACCCCTGCAGGTGAGTCCCCCAGGACAGCCGCAGACATCTGTCTTGCTGCGGGGTGGGGGGAGGGGTCCCTCTCTGTTGTGAACTGCAAGACCCTTTGCCTTTGGACATTTTAAAAAGTATCAAACTGCTAAATGGCAAGGCTGCAGGGCGAAAACTCTTTTAAACTATTTAACAGGTGAGGTGAGAATGGGTCCCCCACTTTGCCTGAGTCTTGGGCAGAGCTCTGTAGACTCAGACCTGCTGGGTCGCCATCATCTTGGATCTCCCTGATACCCTGTTTAAAAGGGAATAAGACAAAAGGCAGAAAATTACAAACTGATCAACCTAACCTCGATCATGGGTAACTTCCTGGAATCCACTGTGAAGGATGAGATTTGTGAATAATTAAGTAGGGCGAAGTCAGTATGGTTTCATCAAGGTGAGGTCATGCTAATGAATCTGTTAGAACACTTTGAGGATGTAACAAGCAGGTTAGATCAAGGAGAGCTAATGGATACTATCTGTCTGGACTTCAAGAAGGACGTTAACAAGGTGCTTCACAGGAGGCCTGGAGTAAGGGCCCATGGTATCAGAGATAAGGTACTAGTCTGTACAGAAGCTTGACTGTCTGGCAGAAGATAGAGAGTGGGAATAAAACGGTCCTTCTCAGGATAGCAGTCAATGACAACTGGTGTTTCGCAAGGGAACCACAACTTTATACTTTGTACGTTAACAATCTAGATGAAGGAACTGAGGGCAATCCAGCGAGGATTTCAGATGATTCAAAGGTAGATAGAGGGACAGGTATCATTGAGATGGCAGGGAGGCTGCAGAAGGATTCAGACAGGGTAGGAGAGTGGGCAAAGACGTGGCAGATGGAGTACACTTGGGAAAGTGTGAGGTTATGCACTTTAGTCGGAAGAAAAGAGGCATGGACTATTTTATAGCTGGGGAGAAAATTCAGAAGTCTGAAGTGCAAAGTGTTGCGAGTTCCAGTCAGGATTATCTCAAGGTAAATGTGCAGGTTGTGTCAGTAGCTAGGAAGGTGCTGTATCTGTCACACAGTGTGGTTGAAATCTTATATTCAGCAAAAGAACTGAGTCAACTCTTATAAACAATGATATTTGTTTATTGAACGCAATTATAATTAGAACAATAAAACGTATTATAACGTAATGAAAAACACTACAATCTATCTTATGGGTTAACTTAAGCTTTGATGATCACATACCACCCCACCAGAAGTTGACCGGATTCCACGTGGTGAAGTCTTCGTTTTCTTCTGATTGCCTTGTAGGTGTCTTCTCTTTCAGTGGTTATTCTCGAGTTACCGCTCCCTGAGGGGTTTTATGGTGATTCTTATCCTTAAAGTCTTCACGCCTTTTGGGAGGGTGTGGAGGATCTGCCAATGAAATGATCAGGTTCATTTACCCTGATCAATCAGATCCAACCTGGGGTTGTCACATTGATGGCCCAAAGGGGGAATTTCCATTGTCCCCTTCAGGTCCAACTTCAGGTTGGTATTACAGGGTCTGGAGCTGTCAGGTTTGTTTGCAAACCATCTCTGGGTAGCTGCAGTCTGTCTGGATTCTGCAGCATGTGGAAGACCACAGAGAGTTTGGTCAAGGATGGGTTCTACTTCCCAGCATGCTTTAATCATTGTTCGTATTTGTAACTCCATGGTAAATTTATTATTCTCCATTGTAAGATTATTATTTCAGGTGGTCAGTCTGGTCAGAAAGGCAAATAGAGTGATGACATTTCTTTTGTGATGACTTGAATGGATGGATTTCCGCAGCTCTATAAGACTCTGGTCAGACCACATTTGGTGGAATATGTACAGTTTTGGGCCACATAACTCATAAAAGATGTAGCACCACGGAGCGTGTTCAGAGGAACTTCATAAGAATGGTCCTAGGAATAAAGAGCTAAACATATGAGGTCTCTCGGTCTATACTCGCTGGAGTGTATAAGGGTGAAGGGGGCTCTAATAGGAGCATACAGAATACTGGTTGCCTGGTCAGAGTAGACGTTGGGAAGATGCTTCCACTGTTCGGAGAGAAAGCACTCAAACATATAGCCTGAGAGTCAAGAGAAATTCTTTACAACGGAGATAAAGAGAAACGTCTTCAGTCTGAGAGTGGTGAGTCTATGGTAAGGATGGCAGTTTCCTTCCCTCAACGACATCAGTGAACCAGGTATGTTTTTCTTGGCAATCGATTCATAACCAACATCTCTTAATTCCAGATTTGAATTCAAGCTCCGCCACTTCCTGTGAAGGGATTTGGACCCAGGTCAGCAGAACATTATCTCGGTTTATCACAAAAGAATTCAGTTATAACACCACGAAGCCACTGACTTGCCCAATCCTCCATAGTGTGACTAACGTATGAAGTATGACATACACTGGGAGTTGTCGTCATGTAATCCTTGACTTCCTCATCAAGATATGTATGATTTTTTTCCATAATGCAATTCCTCTTTGGTCTTTAGTAACTCCCTAATTGTTTGCCAAATTTCTTCAGCTGTCCTGCCTTTGACTGTTCTTTTCTTCCCCCAGAGTGTTCACAGCCAAATCCCTCCTTCGGTCTGTATAATTATCATTGCCTAACACTAAAACTCTCATGTATGACACAGTCTTCACTCTTTCAATCTGAATGTGAAACTCCAGCATGTTGTGGTTTTCCTTCCAAGGCAAAGATTATCCACCAATCCGTCCTTGTTACATAATATCAACTCTAAATTAGATTAGATGCCCTACATTTTGGAAACAGGCCCTTCGGCCCAACAAGTCCACACCAACCCTCCGAAAAGTAACCCACCCAGACCCCTCTGAGTTACATACCTCACTCTATGGGCAATTTAGCATGGCCAATTCACCTGACCTGCACATCTTCAGACTGTGGGAGGAAACCCATGCAGACAGGGGGAAAATGTGCAAACTACACGCAGACAGTCCCCCGAGGCTGGAATCGAACCTGGGTGCCTGTTGTTGTGCTAACCACTGAGCCCCATTCTCCGGTTGTTTCCATGATGGCCTGCTCTCAGAAATAATCTCTCATACACTCTCTGAATCTTTATTCAAAGATATTACTGTCAAGTTGATTAATTGAGCCAATTTGCATGTTCAAACCACCCATAGTTACTGTTGTGCCCTTGTTACAAACCCTCATTCTTTTCTACCTCAGAAGTACTTTGGGGGGAATAGTGGCTGAAAATTACTCTTCCCAAGAGGTTTCTTCTCTTGCATTTATTTGCACTGAGACGAATTTCAAATTATTTTTGGCACAAAACACTTTGAAAAGATCTGAGTTCCCACTCGCAGGAACAAATGTTTATTTTCTTTTCACGAGCCACATTTCCCAGTAAATATCGAGGATTTAAAAGGGCTAAAAGTGGTCATGAGATAGCTTTAGTAAACAGGGGTGAGGAAAATCCCGAAGACTTATTTCCATATATAAGGAGCAAGAGGGTAACTAGTGAAATGTTTGGCCCACACAAGGACAAAGAAAGAAAGTGATGCATGGAGTTAGAGACAATGGGTGAGATTCTTAGGAAGTACTTTGCATCTGTATTCACCAAGGAGAGGGACATGACGGATGTTGAGGTTAGGGATAGATCTCTGAGTACTCTGGGTCAAGTTGACATAAAGAGGAAGGAAGTTTTGGATACTCTGAAAGGTATTAAGGTAGACAAGCCCCCAAGTCTGGATGGGATCAATCACAGGTTACTGAGGGATGTGAGTATGAAAATAACTGGGGCTTTAACATTTATCTTTGCAGGATGATTGAACATGGGTGAGGTCCCGGAGGACTGGCGAATTTCTAATATTGTCCCCTTGTTTAACAAGGATAGCGGGATAATCCAGGTAATTGTAGACCGGCATGCCTGATATCATTGGTAGGGAAGCTGCTGCAGAAGATACTGAGGGACTTGAGTAAGGCGTTTTATTAGGTTCCCCATGGTCGGGTGATGGAGAAGGTGAAGTCGCATGGGGTCCAGAGTGTCCTATCTAGATGCATAGAGAACTGGCTGGCCAACAGGAGACAGAGAGGAGTAGTGGAAGGGGATGTCTCAAAATGGAGACCTATGACCAGTGGTGTGCAACAGCGATCCGTACTGGGACCACTGTTGTTTGTGATATATATCAATGATTTGGAAGAAGGTTGCCTGATTGCCAAGTTTGCAGATGACACCAAGACTGTTGGAGTAGCAGATAGTGAAGGAACTGTCAGAGAATACAGCAGAATATAGATAGATTGGAGAGCTGGGCACAGAAATAGCAGATGGAGTTCAATCTGTGCAACTGCAAGGTCATGCATTTTAAAGATCCAGTTCAAGAGTGAACAACACAGTAAACGGAAAACTCCTGGGGAAAATTGACTTACAGCGAGATCTGGGTGTTCGGGTCCATTGTTTCCTGAAGATGCCAACACAGGTTGGCAAAGTGGTCAAGGCGGCATATGCCATGCTTTCCTTCATTGGATCAGGTGTTGAGTACAAGCGCTGGCAGGTCATGTTACAGTCGCATAGGAGTTTGGTTTGGCCACATTTGGAATGCTGTATTTAGATTACTTACAGTGTGGAAACAGGCCCTTCAGCCCAACAAGTCCACACCGATCTGCTGAAGCACAAACAACCCATACCCCTACATTTGCCCCTTACCTAACACTACTGGCAGTTTAGCATGACCAATTCACCTGACCTGCACATTTTTGGACTGTGGGAGGAAACCAGAGCACCCAGAGGAAACCCACGCAGACACGGGGAGAATGTGCAAACTCCACACAGTCAGTCGCCTGTGGCGGGAATTGAACTCAGGTCTCTGGCGCTGTGAGGCAGCAGTGCTAACCACTGTGCCACCGTGTCACCTACAAAGATGAAGAAAGAAAGATTGAGTAGATTAGGACTATTTTCATTACAAAGTCGAAGGTTGAGGTCCACAAAATCAAGACAGATATATACAGGATGGATAGGAAGAAGCTTTTTTCCCCAGACTGTGGAACTCAATTAATCGGGGTCATGAGTTCAAAGTGAGAGGGGAAAGGTTTAGTGCAGATATATGTGGGAAGAACTTTACTCACAGGGTGGTGGCAGCCTGGAACGTGTGGCCATCTGAGGCGGTAGGGGCAGGAGTAATAGTGTTATCTAAGATGTATTTAGACAGAAACATGAATGGGGAGGGAGCAAAGGGATACAGACCATTAGAAAATATGTGCAGGTTTAGAAAATATGAGGATCTGGATCAGCACAGGCTAGGAGGGCCGAAGGGTCTGTTCCTGTGTCGGAATGTTCTTTGTTCTTTATCATTCATTCTAAAAATAGCAAGTTTTCAACTTATTGTATGCTACAATTTAATAATATAAACAATTTATTTATTTGATAACGCATGTCAAATTATTGCCATTTCTAAATTACAGTCACAGGGTCAAAGAGATGTACAGCATGGAAACATACCCTTCCGTCCAACTTGTCCATGCCGACCAGATATCCCAACCCAATCTCGTCCCACCTGCCAGGACTCAGCCCATATCCCTCTAAACATTTTCTATTCATATACCCATCCAGACGCCATCTAAATGTTGCAATTGTACTAACTGCCACCACTTCCTCTGGCAGCTCATTCCACACACGTACAACTCTCTGAGTGAAAACGTTGCCCCTTACATCTCTTTTATATTTTTCCCTTCCCAACCGAAAACTATGCCCTCTAGTTGTGGGCTCCACCATGCCAGTAAAAATACCTTGTCAATTTACCCGATCCATGGCCCCTCATGATTTTATAAACCTCTGTAAAGTCACCCCCAGTCTCCAATGTTCCAGGGATAACAGCTCCAGCTTGTTCAACCTCCAGCTGTCGCTCAAACCCTCCAACCTTGGCAACATGCATGTAAATCTTTTCTGAACCCTTTCAAGTTTCACCGAATCTATCAGGTTCTGGGGATTTTTCCTCCTTTATGCATTTCAAGACATCCAGCACTTCTTCCTCTGTAATATGGACATTTTTCAAGACGTCACTATCTATTTCTCAGTATATCTACATCTCCCATGTCC
The DNA here is from genome assembly GCF_047496795.1 of Chiloscyllium punctatum. Lineage (NCBI taxonomy): Eukaryota > Metazoa > Chordata > Chondrichthyes > Orectolobiformes > Hemiscylliidae > Chiloscyllium > Chiloscyllium punctatum. The sequence continues at coordinate 220,303 of NW_027309946.1, forward strand.
TTCTCCTGAGTAAACACTAATACAAAATACTCGTTTAGTATCTCTCCCATCTCCTGCAGCTCCACACAAAGGCACCTTGCTGATCTTTGAGGACTCTATTCTCTCCCTATTTGCCCTTTTGTTCTCAATGTATTTGTAAAATCCTTTTGGATTCTCCTTAACTCTATTTGTCAATGCTAACTCATGTCCCCTTTTTGCCTTCCTGATTTCCCTCTTTGGTATACTCCTCCTGCCTTTCTACTCTTCTAAGGATTCACTCGATCTATCCTGCCTGTACCTGTCATATCCTTCCTTCTTTTTCTTAACCAGACCCTCAATTTCTTTAGTCATTCAGTACTATCTATATCTTCCAGCCTTTCCTTTTACCCTAACAAGATTATACTGTCTCTGGACTCCGGCTATCTAATTTCTGAAGGCTTCCCATTTTCTAGCCGTCCACTTACCTGCGAACATTTGCCACCATCAGTTTTTGAAAGATATTGCCTAATACCGTCAAAATTGGCCTTTCTCCAATTTAGAATTTAACTTTTAGATCTCGTCTATCCTTTTCCATCATTATTTAAAAACTAATAGAATTGTTGGCAAATAACTGAAACTCACACATTTCAGGTGAGAAATCAAATCGACTGGTTATATTTAAATGTGTAAGAGTTATAATTCTATTTGATTGTTCAATCATTTGCTCACTCTGAATATGCAATTAGTCAGAGGTCAATCATTTTGCAAATGATAGAGCGGCAATGTACGCATTTGAGTACTGAGATTCAATGTGTAATTGTGATCACCAAAATAGTCAGAAAACATATTCTTCTTCAGTACAAAACAAAATGTAATTCTTTCCTTTTGTATCAAAAAACGTTGTTCGGTGTTTATATTTTAATTCCATCAAATAAAATTAAATTTATTGTTTTCAGAGATGATGCAGTTATTGTTCAGTTAAATAATTATAGCTCATATCTTATTATTGCCCAATTCACAAACATGGCAAACTCTTGATCATTGATCAGGTCAGTCAACCCATCACTTTGCATCATGATCGAAATTAAAAGTGGATTTCAAAAGGGTGAATTCGGGTACAGTGCTACTGAACCTCACAGCTGCCTGTGGCACTGAGTGAGACACCGGCCTGCTCCTGAATCTGCCCAGAGAGTTTCCATCCTGGGTCAGGGCAGTCATTCAAACACTCTCTCACAGAGAATCATTTAGGATCCGCCTTGAGCAGGAGTAAAGAAACCAACAGGATATCACTGCTCTCAGTGTAGGTATCAATGCTGTCTAAATTAGATACCAATGACTGACCAGGAATCAGCTGTAACAAATTCATCTTCAGTCAGAGCCTGGCCCATGGAGCAGATGTATGGACATGGAGTGTCAGAATCACAACGCACAATTTACTTATGGTGATGACATCTGGCATGTCCCCCAGAGTCCATACATTTGCCCCCTGGACCAGACACTGGGTGTAAACAATTGACAGTCTATTGCAGCATCTTGTGTCTCACAGTGAACCCTCTGAAACTATATCCAATAAATGTACCTTCATATTCACCAGTATAAAAATAAAATTGTACATGTTTGTGGATGGTCTGATACTAATTGATAGGACACCCAACAGAATGCTTCTGAAGAAACCAGGAGCAAACGGCAAGCCAAGAATAATTTTAATAATGGAACTTGATGGATTTTTTCTGGTCTAGGTAACCACACATATTGTGCTGGCACTTAGGTGAATGGAACAATGCACATCAAAACTGGAAGTCTTGGTCTAACGCTCTACCCCAGCTTCCTGACTTCACACAGCTCCCTCCCACGCACGCCTCACTCACTCAATCAAAAATTACTGAGAATCCACAAACTGAGTGAAACTTGGAACACAGAACAGTACAGCACAGTAAGAGCCCTTCAGCCCTCAATGTTTTGCTGGCCTTTTATCCTAATCTTAGATCAGACTAACCTACATGCCCTTCAATGTACTAACTTCCATGTTCCTATCCAAGAGTCTTCTTAACTATCTCTAATGTATCTGACTCTACTAACACCGCTGGCGGTGCATTCCGCCCACCCACCACTCTCGGAATAAAGAACCTACCTCTGGCATCTCCTCTAAACCTTCCTCCAATCACTTTAAAGTTATGCCCCTTGTTGATAGCCAATTCTACCCTGGGAAAAGGCTCTGGCTATCCACTCTATGTACATCTCTGTCAATTCACCTCTCATCCTTCTTCGCTCCAGTGAGAAAAGCCCTAGCTCTCTCAACCTTTCTTCCTAAGACATGTCCTCCAGTCCTGGCAGCATCCTGGTAGATATGCTCCGCACACTCTCTGAGACTTCCACAGGTGAGTGCGAGCAGCAGCGGAGGAAAGACGAACCCGAAAGACTGCAGGTAAGGTAAGGCAGTTTTTAAAAAATTATTTACCGATCGCGGGCAGCGTTGTTTTCTCTTTCACAGAAGGATTGGGAGCAGCGGAGGATGTGACGAGGACCAGCGGGGCAGCCGGGATGGAAAGCAGTGAGTACATATATCAGCAAGGCATTTAAAAAGAATAGGGAGGGGGAAAGGAAGAGGGGGTGTAGCACTTCTAATCGGAGAGTTTATCACTGCTACAGAAGTTACCATTGTCGAGGAAGATCTGCCTACTGAGTCAGTATGGGTGGAAATTAGGAACAGCAAGGGAGCAGTCACCTCGTTAAGGGTTTACTACAGGCTCCCCAATAGCAGCAGGGAGATTGAAGAAAGCATAGGTCGGCAGATTTTGGAAAAGTGTGGATGTGGTAGGGTTGTAGTAATGGATGACTTTAACTTTCCCAATGTTGATTGGTACCTCCTTCGAGTAGAAGATTTGAATGGAGCTGTTTTTGTAAGGTATGTTCAGGAGGGTTTCCTAACTCAGTACGTTGACAGGCCGACGAGAGAGGCCATTCTAGACTTGGTGCTCGGAAACGAGCCGGGGCAGTATCAGATCTTGTGGTGGGAGAGCATTTTGGTGACAGTGAGCACAACTGCCTCACATTCTACATAGTTATGGAGAAGGAGAGGATTAGGCAAAATGGGAGGATATTTAATTGGGAAAGAGGAATGAATGATGCGATTAGAGATGAGTTAGGAAGGATGGACTGGGAGCAATTGTTCCATGGTAAAGGCACTCTAGACATGTGGAGACTGTTTAAGGAGCAGTTGTTGCAAGTGATAAATAAACATGTTCCTCTGAGACAGGCAAGACGGGGTAAGAAAAAGGAACCTTGGATGATGAGACCAATGGAGCTTCTCGTCACAAGGAAGAAGGTAGCTTACATAAGGTGGAGGAAGCTAGGGTCAAGCTCAGCTCTAGAGGATTACAGGCAGGCGAGGAAGGAGCTCAAAAATGGTCTGAGGAGAGCCAGGAGGGGTCACGAGAAAGGCTTGGCAGAACGCATTAGGGAGAACACAAAGGCATTTTACACTTATGTGGGGAATAAGAGAATGGTCAAAGAAAGAATAGGGCCGATCAGGGTTAGCATAGGGAACATGTGTGTGGAGTGTGAGGAGGTAGGGGAAGCCCTAAATGAATTTTTTTCTTCTGTCTTTATGAAAGAAACAAACTTTGTAATGAATGAAACATTTGAAGAGCAGGTGTGCATGCTGTAATGGATAGAGATAGAGGAAGCTGATGTGCTGAAAATTTTGTCGAACATTAAGATTGACAAGTCGCCATGCCCGGACCAGATTTGCCCTCGGCTGCTTTGCGAAGCGAGAAATGTGATTGTTTCACCACTTGCGAAGATCTTTGCATCCTCGCTCTCCACTGGAGTCATACCTGAGGACTGGAGAGAGGCAAATGTAATTCCTCTCTTCACGAAAGGAAATAGGGAAATTCCCGGCAATTACAGACCAGTAAGTCTCACGTCTGTCGTCTGCAAGGTGTTGGAAAGGATTCTGTGGGATAGGATTTATGACCAGCTGGAAGAGCATGGCTTGATTAAATGCAGTCAACACGGCTTTGAAAGGGGTAGGTCATGCCTCAAAAACCTTATCGAGTTCTTTGAGGATGTAACTATAAAAGTTGATGAGGGTCGAGCTGTGGATGTGGCGTATATGGACTTCAGAAAGGCATTTGATAAGGTTCCCCATGGTAGGCTCATTCAGAAGGTCAGGAGAAATGGGATACAGGGGAACGTAGAAGTCTGGATACAGAATTGGCTGGCCAACAGAAGACAGCGAGTGGTCGTAGAAGGGAAATATTCTGCCTGGACATCAGTGGTGAGTGGTGTTCCACAGGGCTCTGTCCTTTGACTTCTACTGTTTGTAATTTTTATTAATGATTTGGATGAGAGGATTGATGGATCGGTCAGCAAGTTTGCAGACGATACAAAGATTGGAGGTGTCATTTACCGTATAGTGGTCTGTTGTAGGCTGCAGCTCGACATTGACAGGATGCGGAGATGGGCTGAGAGGTGGCAGATGGAGTTCAACCTGGATCAATGCGAGGTGATGCATTTTGGAAGGTCAAATATGAAAGCTGAGTACAGGATTAAAGATAGGAATCTTGGCAGTGTGAGGGAACAGAGGGATCTTGGTGTGCAGGTACATAGATCCCTTAAAATGGCTATCCAAGTGGACAGGGTTGTAAAGAAAGCATATGGTGTTTTGGCTTTCATTAACAGGGCGATTGAGTTTAAAAGCCATGAGATCTTGTTGTAGCTTTATAAAACTTAGGTGAGACTGCACTTGGTATACAGCGTCCAGTTCTGGTAGCCATAATATAGGAAAGATGTGGATGCTTTGGAGATGGTTCAGAGGAGATTTACCAGGATGCTGCCTGGAATGGAGGACTTATCTTATGAAGAGAGGTTGACTGAGCTCGGACTTTTTTCATTGGAGAAGGAGAAGAGGGGACCTAATTGAAGTATACAAGATAATGAGAGGCATAGATAGAGTCGATAGCCAGAGACTATTTCCCAGGGCAGAAATGGCTAACACGAGGTGTCATAATTTTAAGCTGGTTGGAGGAAAGTATAGAGGGGATGTCAGAGGCGGGTTCTTTACACAGAGTTGTGAGAGCATGAAATGCGTTGGCAGCAGCAGTTGTGGAAGCAAGATCATTGGGTACATTTAAGACATGGATATGGTCAGAGAAATTTGAGGGTGCATACATGAGGATCAATGGTCAGCACAACATCGTGGGCTGAAGGGCCTGTTCTGTGCTGTACTGTTCTATGTTCTATGAAGCAACCAGAACTGAACACAGTATTTTAAGTGTGGTTGGACCACAGCTTTATAGAGTTAAGCATTAACCTCACTGCTCTTAAACTCAATACTCATGTTAATGAACGCCAACACACTATATGCCTTCTTAACAACCCTGCAAACATCGGTGGCAACTTTGTGGGATCTATGGACATGGAGCCCAATATCCCTCTGTCACTCCACACTGCCATGAATTCGGCCTTGAACCCTGTATTGTGTATGCAAATACAACCTTCCAAAATAAATCGCTTCACAATATTTAAGGTCGAACTGTATCTGCCATTTATCAGCCCAGCTCTGCATCCTGTCAATGTCCTCTTGTAATCTATACCAACCCTCTATACTATCCACAACTCCACCAACCTTCATGTCATCGGCAAACTTCTTAACCCACCATTCCACTACCTCATGAAAGTCATCTATAAAATTCACAAATCGCACAGGTCACAGAGCCAATCCGTATGGAACACCACTGGTCACTGAGCTCCAGGCTGAATACTTTCCATCTGCTACCACTCTCTGTCTTCTATGGGCCTGCCAAATCTATATCTAGACAGTCAAACTTCCCTGTGTCCCATGCCTCCTTACCTTTTGAATGCGCCTACAATGGTGAACCTTATCAAATGCCTTGCTAACATTTTTGTTCACCACATCTACTGGTCGACCATCATCAACGTGTTTTGTCACATCTTCAAAAAACTCAATAAAGGTTTCTGAGGGATGACCTGCTGCTGACAAAGCCATGCTGACTTCCTCTAATCAAAGTGTTATTTTCTAAGTAATTGTAAATCCTGCCTCTCAGAATCATCTCTAATACTTTGCCCACCACCGATATAAGACTGACTGTTCTGTCATTCCCATGGTTATCCCTATTCCCTTTCCTGAACAAGGGAATAACATTTGCCATCCTTCAATCATCTGACAATACTCCAGTGGACAAGGAGGATGCAAAGGTTATCGCCAAAGGCACACCAATCTCTCCCATCACTTCCTGGAATAACCTCAGGTGTACCCTATCTGACCCAGGTTATTTACCTATGCTTATGTTTGTACTTCAATCAGTCTGTACTTCCCTTCAACTTTTCTATTCCATCTCCAACCAACTGATTCACTGCTTTCCATTTCAACACTATATACAGTGCCGCCTGCCTGAGTAAGTACAGATCCCAATGTCCTGTGAATCACAGAATGAAAAAAGAAGGAATGCACCAACGCTTTCCTGATGAATAGCTTATGCCTAAAACATCAACACGCTTGCTCCTCGGATGCCGCCTGACCTGCTGTGCTTTTCCAGCTCTACACATTTCGACTCTGATCTCTATCAACTGCAGTCCTCACTTTCTACATTACTGCAGCTGTCCCCTCTGTACACTGAGTGGGGAATTAACCATCAAAAACTCATTGTATGTGGAGCTGACTGCTCAGTTCTGGAGAGTTGCACTTAATGAATACATTTGTTTTAAAAAAAAGATATTACAATTCAACATTCAGTGCCAGAGTTAAAATTTTGGTTCATGGTTTGAGCAGCCTTATACGAAATAGTGAATGACTGAAGAACTCCAAGGTATAGAGTATTCCAAGTGTTATGTTCCAGCTTATGTTAATGCTGGGAGTATTACCAGACAGACTGATGTGGTAAAGGAATGAGTTGACATGTGGAGGTGTGACATTGTTTGAGGGAGGTCAGGGTCAACAACTCAATGTTCAGTTATACTGTAAAATATGGGCAGGAGAGGAGAGGGTGATGAAGAGGAGGTGGTGTTGTATTATTAATTAAGGAGCCAGTTACAGCGGTAAGGAAGGACAATATCTTGGAAGAGTCTTCAAATGAGGGTTAATCGGCCAAGGTTAGGATCAAAATGTTGACAGAACATACTGCTGGGGATATTTTATATAGCCCCAGAAAGATGAAAATACAGGAGCAGATGTATAACCAATTCACTGAGGTGTCTAGGAATGCAAGGCTGAAGATGTTAGAGATAGGGAAGCAAAGCTGGAGATGTTACCGAGATAGGAAAACAAGGGTGGAGATGTTATGGAGAGAGGAAAGCAAGGCTAGAGATGTTACAGGAAAAGGAAAGCGAGGCTGGAGATGGCCGAGAGATAGCGTGGCCTGTGCATGCTAGAACAGGTTAGTGAGATATTTTTAAGTTCAATCACAGGATATAGGGAGAAGTGTAGCAGCTGGAAGGTATAGAGATAGGGAAGAATGCAGAGGCTGGCAGAATTTTCAGTCATAGATGGGTCTGGAGTATGAGACAAAAATTGTGGAGGTATGGAGGGATACTGAGACACAGATGGATGTAGCGGCTGGAGAAGATGACAAGGAAAGATACAGATATCCAAGTAGATAGTTTAAAAATGGAATTGAGCAATGTCTTAATAGAGAAAATATTATTGAAATCTTTGGAATAGAGAAGGCACTGGGAGGAACAGAAGGAGTGAGACCTTGGATTGTCCAATCACGAGAGAAATAGAGTCAGTGTCATACAGCACAGGACAGGCCCTTCGGTTGACAGCGACACAAATAAAAAGCCATGCAGACCCTGAAAACCCCTCCTTCCTAATGTCGGGGGAAAGGGCTAGATTTGGGAGAGGTGTCCTACAGACTGCTCAAACAACAATGTGACATAACAAAACCAGACGGTGTCAGATCAAACACTGACACGGAAACCTCCTGCTGATTCCCCTCCCTCAGCCTCACGGTGTCAGATCAAACACTGACACAGAAACCTCCTGCTGACTCCCCCCTCCCTCAGCCTCACGGTGTCAGATCAAACACTGACACAGAAACCTCCTGCTGACTCCCCTCCCTCAGCCTCACGGGGTCAGATCAAACACTGACACAGAAACCTCCTGCTGACCCCCCTCCCTCAGCCTCACGGTGTCAGATCAAACACTGACACAGAAACCTCCTGCTGACCCCCCTCCCTCAGCCTCACGGTGTCAGATCAAACACTGACACAGAAACCTCCTGCTGATCCCCTCCCTCAGCCTCACGGTGTCAGATCAAACACTGACACAGAAACCTCCTGCTGATCCCCCCCTCCCTCAGCCTCACTGTGTCAGATCAAACACTGACACAGAAACCTCCTGCTGACCCCCCTCCCTCAGCCTCATGGTGTCAGATCAAACACTGACACAGAAACCTCCTGCTGACCCCCCCCTCCCTCAGCCTCACGGTGTCAGATCAAACACTGACACGGAAACCTCCTGCTGACTCCCCCCTCCCTCAGCCTCACGGTGTCAGATCAAACACTGACACAGAAACCTCCTGCTGACTCCCCCCTCCCTCAGCCTCACGGTGTCAGATCAAACACTGACACAGAAACCTCCTGCTGACCCCCCCCCTCCCTCAGCCTCATGGTGTCAGATCAAACACTGACACAGAAACCTCCTGCTGACCCCCCTCCCTCAGCCTCACGGTGTCAGATCAAACACTGACACAGAAACCTCCGGCTGACCCCCGCCCCTCAGCCTCACGGGGTCAGATCAAACACTGACACAGAAACCTCCTGCTGACTCCCCCCTCCCTCAGCCTCACGGTGTCAGATCAAACACTGACACAGAAACCTCCTGCTGACCCCCCCCCTCCCTCAGCCTCACGGTGTCAGATCAAACACTGACACAGAAACCTCCTGCTGACCCCCCTCCCTCAGCCTCACGGTGTCAGATCAAACACTGACACAGAAAACTCCTGCTGACCCCCCTCCCTCAGCCTCACGGTGTCAGATCAAACACTGACACAGAAACCTCCTGCTGAACCCCCTCCCTCAGCCTCACGGTGTCAGATCAAACACTGACACAGAAACCTCCTGCTGACTCCACCCTCCCTCAGCCTCACGGTGTCAGATCAAACACTGACACAGAAACCTCCTGCTGACCGCCCCCTCCCTCAGCCTCACGGTGTCAGATCAAACACTGACACAGAAACCTCCTGCTGACCCCCCTCCCTCAGCCTCACGGTGTCAGATCAAACACTGACACAGAAAACTCCTGCTGACCCCCCTCCCTCAGCCTCACGGTGTCAGATCAAACACTGACACAGAAACCTCCTGCTGACCCCCCTCCCTCAGCCTCACGGTGTCAGATCAAACACTGACACAGAAACCTCCTGCTGACCCCCCTCCCTCAGCCTCACGGTGTCAGATCAAACACTGACACAGAAACCTCCTGCTGACCCCCCTCCCTCAGCCTCACGGTGTCTGATCAAACACTGACACAGAAACCTCCTGCTGACCCCCCCCTCCCTCAGCCTCACGGTGTCAGATCAAACACTGACACAGAAACCTCCTGCTGACCCCCCCACCTCAGCCTCACCCACTCAGATCAAACACTGACACAGAAACCTCCTGCTGACCCCCCTCCCTCAGCCTCATGGTGTCAGATCAAACACTGACACAGAAACCTCCTGCTGACCCCCCCCTCCCTCAGCCTCACGGTGTCAGATCAAACACTGACACAGAAACCTCCTGCTGACTCCCCTCCCTCAGCCTCACGGTGTCAGATCAAACACTGACACAGAAACCTCCTGCTGACCCCCCACCCTCAGCCTCACGGTGTCAGATCAAACACTGACACAGAAACCTCCTGCTGACCCCCCCCTCCCGCAGCCTCACGGTGACAGATCAAACACTGACACAGAAACCTCCTGCTGACCCCCCCCTCCCTCAGCCTCACGGTGTCAGATCAAACACTGACACGGAAACCTCCTGCTGACCCCCCTCCCTCAGCCTCACGGTATCAGATCAAACACTGACACAGAAACCTCCTGCTGACCCCCCTCCCTCAGCCTCACGGTGTCAGATCAAACACTGACACAGAAACCTCCTGCTGACCCCCCCCTCCCGCAGCCTCACGGTGACAGATCAAACACTGACACAGAAACCTCCTGCTGACCCCCCCCCCTCAGCCTCACCCACTCAGATCAAACACTGACACAGAAACCTCCTGCTGACTCCCCTCCCTCAGCCTCACGGTGTCAGATCAAACACTGACACAGAAACCTCCTGCTGACCCCCCTCCCTCAGCCTCACGGTGTCAGATCAAACACTGACACAGAAACCTCCTGCTGACCCCCCTCCCTCAGCCTCACGGTGTCTGATCAAACACTGACACAGAAACCTCCTGCTGACCCCCCCCTCCCTCAGCCTCACGGTGTCAGATCAAACACTGACACAGAAACCTCCTGCTGACCCCCCTCCCTCAGCCTCACGGGGTCAGATCAAACACTGACACAGAAACCTCCTGCTGACTCCCCTCCCTCAGCCTCACGGTGTCAGATCAAACACTGACACAGAAACCTCCTCTGACCCCCCTCCCTCAGCCTCACGGTGTCAGATCAAACACTGACACAGAAACCTCCTGCTGACCCCCCTCCCTCAGCCTCACGGTGTCTGATCAAACACTGACACAGAAACCTCCTGCTGACCCCCCTCCCTCAGCCTCACGGTGTCAGATCAAACACTGACACAGAAACCCCCTGCTGACCCCCCTCCCTCAGCCTCACGGTGTCAGATCAAACACTGACACAGAAACCTCCTGCTGACTCCCCTCCCTCAGCCTCACGGTGTCAGATCAAACACTGACACAGAAACCTCCTGCTGACCCCCCTCCCTCAGCCTCACGGTGTCAGATCAAACACTGACACAGAAACCTCCTGCTGAACCCCCCCTCCCTCAGCCTCACGGTGTCAGATCAAACACTGACACAGAAACCTCCTGCTGACCCCCCCTCCCTCACGGTGTCTGATCAAACACTGACACAGAAACCTCCTGCTGACCTCCCTCCCTCAGCCTCACGGTGTCAGATCAACCACTGACACAGAAAACTCCTGCTGCCCCCCCTCCCTCAGCCTCACGGTGTCAGATCAAACACTGACACAGAAACCTCCTGCTGACCCCCCTCCCTCAGCCTCACGGTGTCAGATCAAACACTGACACAGAAACCTCCTGCTGACCCCCCTCCCTCAGCCTCACGGTGTCAGATCAAACACTGACACAGAAACCTCCTGCTGACCCCCCCCCCCTCAGCCTCACGGTGTCCGATCAAACACTGACACAGAAACCTCCTGCTGACCCCCCCCCCCTCAGCCTCACGGTGTCAGATCAAACACTGACACAGAAACCTCCTGCTGACACCCCCCTCCCTCAGCCTCACGGTGTCAGATCAAACACTGACACAGAAACCTCCTGCTGACCCCCCTCCCTCAGCCTCACGGTGTCAGATCAAACACTGACACAGAAACCTCCTGCTGACCCCCCCCCCTCCCTCAGCCTCACGGTGTCAGATCAAACACTGACACAGAAACCTCCTGCTGACCCCCCCATCCCTCAGCCTCACGGTGTCAGATCAAACACTGACACAGAAACCTCCTGCTGACCGCCCCCTCCCTCAGCCTCACGGTGTCAGATCAAACACTGACACAGAAACCTCCTGCTGACCCCCCTCCCTCAGCCTCACGGTGTCAGATCAAACACTGACACAGAAACATCCTGCTGACCCCCCTCCCTCAGCCTCACGGTGTCAGATCAAACACTGACACAGAAACCTCCTGCTGACCCCCCTCCCTCAGCCTCACGGTGTCAGATCAAACACTGACACAGAAACATCCTGCTGACCCCCCTCCCTCAGCCTCACGGTGTCAGATCAAACACTGACACAGAAACCTCCTGCTGACCGCCCCCTCCCTCAGCCTCACGGTGTCAGATCAAACACTGACACAGAAACCTCCTGCTGACCCCCCTCCCTCAGCCTCACGGTGTCAGATCAAACACTGACACAGAAACATCCTGCTGACCCCCCTCCCTCAGCCTCACGGTGTCAGATCAAACACTGACACAGAAACCTCCTGCTGACCCCCCCCTCCCTCAGCCTCACGGTGTCAGATCAAACACTGACACAGAAACCTCCTGCTGACCCCCCTCCCTCAGCCACACGGTGTCAGATCAAACACTGACACAGAAACCTCCCGCTGACTCCCCTCCCTCAGCCTCACGGTGTCAGATCAAACACTGACACAGAAACCTCCTGCTGACCCCCCTCCCTCAGCCTCACGGTGTCAGATCAAACACTGACACAGAAACCTCCTGCTGACCCCCCTCCCTCAGCCTCACGGTGTCAGATCAAACACTGACACAGAAACCTCCTGATGACCCCCCGCTCCCTCAGCCTCACGGTGTCTGATCAAACACTGACACAGAAACCTCCTGCTGACCCCCCCTCCCTCAGCCTCACGGGGTCTGATCAAACACTGACACAGAAACCTCCTGCTGACCCCCCTCCCTCAGCCTCACGGTGTCAGATCAAACACTGACACAGAAACCTCCTGCTGACCCCCCCCCCCTCCCTCAGCCTCACGGTGTCAGATCAAACACTGACACAGAAACCTCCTGCTGACCCCCCTCCCTCAGCCTCACGGTGTCAGATCAAACACTGACACAGAAACCTCCTGCTGACCCCCCTCCCTCAGCCTCACGGTGTCAGATCAAACACTGACACAGAAAACTCCTGCTGACCCCCCTCCCTCAGCCTCACGGTGTCAGATCAAACACTGACACAGAAACCTCCCGCTGACCCCCCTCCCCCAGCCTCACGGTGTCAGATCAAACACTGACACAGAAACCTTCTGCTGACCCCCCCCTCCCTCAGCCTCACGGTGTCAGATCAAACACTGACACAGAAACCTCCTGCTGACTCCCCTCCCTCAGCCTCACGGTGTCAGATCAAACACTGACACAGAAACCTCCTGCTGACCCCCCTCCCTCAGCCTCACGGTGTCAGATCAAACACTGACACAGAAACCTCCTGCTGACCCCCCTCCCCCAGCCTCACGGTGTCAGATCAAAAACTGACACAGAAACCTCCTGATGACCCCCCCCTCCCTCAGCCTCACGGTGTCTGATCAAACACTGACACAGAAACCTCCTGCTGACCCCCCTCCCTCAGCCTCACGGGGTCTGCTCAAACACTGACACAGAAACCTCCTGCTGACCCCCCTCCCTCAGCCTCACGGTGTCAGATCAAACACTGACACAGAAACCTCCTGCTGACCCCCCTCCCTCAGCCTCACGGTGTCAGATCAAACACTGACACAGAAACCTCCTGCTGACCCCCCCCCCTCAGCCTCACGGTGTCCGATCAAACAATGACACAGAAACCTCCTGCTGACCCCCCCCCCTCAGCCTCACGGTGTCAGATCAAACACTGACACAGAAACCTCCTGCTGACACCCCCCTCCCTCAGCCTCACGGTGTCAGATCAAACACTGACACAGAAACCTCCTGCTGACCCCCCTCCCTCAGTCTCATGGTGTCAGATCAAACACTGACACAGAAACCTCCTGCTGACCCCCCCCCTCCCTCAGCCTCACGGTGTCAGATCAAACACTGACACATAAAACCTCCTGCTGACCCCCCCCATCCCTCAGCCTCACGGTGTCAGATCAAACACTGACACAGAAACCTCCTGCTGACCCCCCTCCCTCAGCCTCACGGTGTCAGATCAAACACTGACACAGAAACCTCCTGCTGACCCCCCTCCCTCAGCCTCACGGTGTCAGATCAAACACTGACACAGAAACCTCCCGCTGACTCCCCTCCCTCAGCCTCACGGTGTCAGATCAAACACTGACACAGAAACCTCCTGCTGACCCCCCTCCCTCAGCCTCACGGTGTCAGATCAAACACTGACACAGAAACCTCCTGCTGACCCCCCTCCCTCAGCCTCACGGTGTCAGATCAAACACTGACACAGAAACCTCCTGATGACCCCCCCCTCCCTCAGCCTCACGGTGTCTGATCAAACACTGACACAGAAACCTCCTGCTGACCCCCCTCCCTCAGCCTCACGGGGTCTGATCAAACACTGACACAGAAACCTCCTGCTGACCCCCCCTCCCTCAGCCTCACGGTGTCTGATCAAACACTGACACAGAAACCTCCTGCTGACCCCCCTCCCTCAGCCTCACGGTGTCAGATCAAACACTGACACAGAAACCTCCTGCTGACCCCCCCCCCCTCCCTCAGCCTCACGGTGTCAGATCAAACACTGACACAGAAACCTCCTGCTGACCCCCCTCCCTCAGCCTCACGGTGTCAGATCAAACACTGACACAGAAACCTCCTGCTGACCCCCCTCCCTCAGCCTCACGGTGTCAGATCAAACACTGACACAGAAAACTCCTGCTGACCCCCCTCCCTCAGCCTCACGGTGTCAGATCAAACACTGACACAGAAACCTCCCGCTGACCCCCCTCCCCCAGCCTCACGGTGTCAGATCAAACACTGACACAGAAACCTCCTGCTGACCCCCCCCTCCCTCAGCCTCACGGTGTCAGATCAAACACTGACACAGAAACCTCCTGCTGACTCCCCTCCCTCAGCCTCACGGTGTCAGATCAAACACTGACACAGAAACCTCCTACTGACCCCCCTCCCTCAGCCTCACGGTGTCAGATCAAACACTGACACAGAAACCTCCTGCTGACCCCCCTCCCCCAGCCTCACGGTGTCAGATCAAAAACTGACACAGAAACCTCCTGATGACCCCCCCTCCCTCAGCCTCACGGTGTCTGATCAAACACTGACACAGAAACCTCCTGCTGACCCCCCTCCCTCAGCCTCACGGGGTCTGATCAAACACTGACACAGAAACCTCCTGCTGACCCCCCCTCCCTCAGCCTCACGGTGTCTGATCAAACACTGACACAGAAACCTCCTGCTGACCCCCCTCCCTCAGCCTCACGGGGTCTGATCAAACACTGACACAGAAACCTCCTGCTGACCCCCCTCCCTCAGCCTCACGGGGTCAGATCAAACACTGACACAGAAACCTCCTTCTGACTCCCCTCCCTCAGCTGATGGATCAGTGTCCCTCCACATTGAACAACATGCGGAGGACGCACTGAGAGGGTGACAGAGCTGGAGAATGTATACTGGGTGGGCCATTTCAAACCCCACCAAGAGGGGATCAGCAGCAGCACTGCTGATCGAGATGGTCGTGTCCAAAAGGACACAGCTTCGAGACTGAGTCTGCACCGGGGCAGGCGGGAACGACGGAGAGAGAGAAACACACTTGACCTCATCTTCACCAACCTACTGCTGCAGACACATTGATGATGACCCATACTGGGAACAGTGACTACCACACACAGTATTCCGGAGACAAGGTCACACATACATGTACGCAAATGTGAGAGATACTAGAGATACTAACTATCACCATGCTAAACGGGACAGATTTCGAATAGGTCTAGAATGGAGCACTGGCCTATGTGAGGTGATTCGAGTCATTACCAACAGCAGCAGAATTGTATTCCAGAACAATTTCCACTGTCACTACCTGGCATATGCTCCACTTTACCCTGCCCATCAGGCCAGGGAATAAACCCTTGTTCAATGGAGAATACAGGAGGGCCTGCCAAGAGCAGTACCAGCTACACCTCACAATGAGGTGACGTTACTAATCATGACCACTTACTGACCAAATAGCATAAACAGCCAGTGACAGACAGATCTAACCAACAAATCCGATCTAATCTCTGCAATCCTGTCACATGCAATCAGGGTGAATTGTGTGGTCAATCAAACAACTCACTGGAAGAAGAGGATCCACAAATATCATCTTCCTCAGTGATGGAAGAGGCCAGCACAACAATAGAAAAGGTAAGGCTGAAACATTCACAACAATGTTCAGACGGAAGTATCGATGGGATGATCTATTTTAGTCTCCTCCAGATGGCAGTCGTCAGCTAATTCAATACATTTTTGTTTGTTATCTCCAAGTGGCTGGAGGCATGGGATAATGCAAAAGCTGTGGGCCCTGAGAACATTCCATTCAAGCTGTTCCTGCAGGGATATTGCACTGGGATCTACCTGACAATGTGGGACACTATCCAGGCAGGTCCTGTACACACACAGACAAAACATCAGACAATCAATGACTGCCCCATTGCTCTAATCCATATCACTAATAAAGTGTTGCAATGTTATTGGAATCTACAGTGGATCAAGTAGCACTTCCTCAACACCAACCTGCTCACTGAAACTCTGTTTAGTCTCTGCCAGGGCCACTCATCCCTTGGGCACATTGAAGCCTCGGTTTAATGGTGTACAACAAGAAAACACATAGCTGAATTCTACAGGTGAGGCGACAGTGACTGCATTTTTAACATTATCTTAACTGCATTTGACCAAGTGTCCAGGATTAACGGCAAAACTAGAGCAAATAAGTCTCGTCTGCCCTGGCTGAAGTTATACCTGGCACAAATGACGTTGGTTGGGGTTGGCGGAGAGCAGCCATCTCAGCTCCAGGACAGCTCTGCAGCAGTTCCCGAGGGGTGGGGTTTCTGGGTCAGCCTGTAGATCAGAAATGGAAAGGTAAGGCACCATACTCCTACAGGATGATCGGGCTGCTCTCTCGTTAGACAGAGACGACTGGTGGTAGTTTAACTGGACAGTCATCATGCCTCAAGTAAGGGTGAGGTTGAGTAGGACAGTCCTTTAGTCACCCCTGTCAGTGCAGGAATTGAACCCACACTGTTGGCATTAATATCTAGCCGTCCAACTGATTGAGCTAACCAAGTCCTCACTCAGCTCCTTGGGAAGATACTGTAATATTATCTCATTCAGTTATGTTGTTAAACACCTCTGGAGCCGGTGAAACTAAAAGCAATTTTCCTAAATCAGAGAGAGGGACAGTATCAGTGAGCTATAAGAGTGATCTCTACCCTAGGCCCGATCATAAATGACCATCCCAACAGTGTAAATTCACAAGTGGGGATGTTTGCCATTGATGTTTGCCAATGTTCAATGCCATTCATGATTTACTCAGATACTGAAGCAGTCCTTGTCGAAATGCAACAAGGACCTGGAAATATACAGGTGTGTACTTAAAAGTGAAAAGTACCATTTCCATTACAAATATGCCAGACAATGATTTCCTCTAACAATAGAAAATTGAACCGTATGCTCTAACGTTCAATGCCACCAACATCACTGAACACCCAACTAGCAATATCCTGGGGATTACTGTTAACCAGAACTGGACTGACCATATGATTTCATTACCCATTCCTGTAAAAGGCTTATGCTAAAACATCGACTCTCCTGTACCTCAGATGTGGCCTGACCTGTTATGCTTTACCAGGCCCACACTTTGACGTATGCAAATTAATTGGCCACAAGAATATGTCAGGGGCAAGGAATCCTGCAGAAATAACTCACTTCATGATCTCCGAAAGCCTGTCCCCCATCGATAAGACACATGTTGAATATGGGTGTTATGAAATATCCCCCATTTCCTTGGGTGAGTGCAGCTTCATCCTTCATCCACTGATACTCAGTAGTAGCAACACCTGCCATCTACACGGTGCTCTGCAGAAATTTACCTTTTCTGGCTCCTTACAACGTATTTCTGAAGCCCAACCATCAAGAAGGATAAGGGGAGCTGATACATGGGACCCCCACCATGTTCGCGTTCTGTTCCAAGCCATCCACCATTATGATTGGGAAGTATATTGCTGTTCCTTCAGTGTCACTGTTTCAAGGTCCCTCCCGAATGGTATTGGAAGTCTAACTACAACACATGGACTCCAGTGGGTCAGTGTGGCAGTTCACCTCCACCTTCTTAAGGGCAACAAGGGATGGACAATAAATACTGGCCCAATCGTATTCTCTGAATAAATTAAAATGTAAAATATTGTCCAAACATGCCCAATGCTGGACACTGTGCTTTGGGTTTTGTGAGCGCAGGCTGGTTGGGTTCAGTCCATAACTTGCTTGTTGTGATCAGCTAAAGAGTTAATCTGTCAGTCTCTCAGAGGCATGGCCTACATACCGAGCATCACACAGACATTGACATTCACACCCAACATCACTGAGCTCTGAGATCGACATAAGCAATTCAAAATGTATTCATATCTGACTAACATGCTTAAACATACAGTGGAATTGTTACTACAAAAATGATTATGATTGAACATTACCAGGGAGAAAGTGAGCACTGCAGATGCTGAAGATCAGAGTAAAAAAATGTGCTCCTCAAAAAGCACAGCCGTTCAGGCAGCATCTGAGGAGCAGGAGAGTCGACTATTAGTTCACAACATTAATGCAAAGGAATATAATTGCATATTTTCAAAATTCTTGCACTTAATAATAATGTGGTCTTGGGTGTGGGAATGATATTCATCATTTCAATGTTCCTTACTGTGAGTTGGGCACTGTTTTCATCATATTGTTATTTTAAAAGTGAACAGAATAAATGGGTAGATTTTGTGCATATTGGACAATCTAAAAGTTGGTAATATGAAAGAATGTCGGAACTTCAGTGAAGAGACTTTGCTGTTAATGGTTAGAACAATGCTATAAACATTTACACAGAGATTTTCAGCTCAAGTCACACACAAGGAAGTTGGGCTGGGATGATGCTGGCCATCAATGGAGCTGCACAATTCTGTTTGGATATTAACATTGTGGGGCTAACATACATTGAATCAATCATAAACTAAATCCAGTGCAAGCTGCCATGTTATGCGGGAGACCATCACCTTTATAACACCGTCATTCAGGCTCGGGTCCAAGGTTCAGAGTTACAGAGTTTAGGGACACACCAGAAGAAATATACTTGCAAGACATGGCTGTTTACAGGTCATTGTTATAAATATTGAACTGCGTCTGGACCAGCGCCATGTGCTAGTCCATTGACCAGTCTGCCCCACACACCACTCCCCGTTGTTCAGGTATGTCTCTAACCAGTCTATTGTGAGGGATTGTGAGAGTAACTGCCCAGCTCCAGTTTGGAAGCACTCAGGACAGATTTTGGAGATGGTCAGTGTTTTGGAGGTCATGGTGAGGGCCAGTAACACTGTGTCTGAATTCAGGCTTTTCCTCAAAATCATTTCCAACAGCTTTGCCGCCTGCAAGATGGTGTGTTCACTGATCTGAACATGAATAGGCTGTTTACTACAGTCACTGAATTGTGCAATATTTAGGTCTGCGCTCTGGTATTTCAATTATTGTTCACTTTAATTGTTTTCAAATGAAAAATGTTGATGTTTGGTTTATTTTAAAATATGCAAGAAATAAAGTGATATTAACTCTTCACTATACAAAATGTAAAATTGACCTGTTGCAAATTTCCCACAGACTAGTCAAGCAACAATCAATAAAGCAGGATTCTGTGAACAGAACTATGTCCCATGCAACATCACCATCCTCTCTGGGAGGTTCTGTCCCACTGAAAGAGCACAGCCAGGCAGAAGAAGGCAGGTCCTTGCAATGTAGGGCAGCATGGCGGCTCAGTGGTTAGCACTGCTGCCTTACAGCACCAGGGATCCAGGTTCGATTCCAGACTTGGGCAACTGCCTGTGTGGAGTTTACACATTCTCCCCCTGTCTGTGTGGGTTTCCTCCCACAGTCCAAATATATGCAGCTCAGGTGAATTGGCAATGGTGGTGGGTTGCTCTTCAGAGGGTTAGTTTGGACTGGTTGGGCCGAAGGGTCTGTTCCCACACTGCAGGGAATCTATTCTAATCAAAGTGCTCAGCATTGATGCTGGATCCTGTGGCTGCTAGAAGGCTCTCGCAGGTTTTGCGGGAATCAATAAAAGGGAAACCTGTAATTGACCACATTGTCACCTTTCTGCCTGCTGCAGATACACCTCTTCATTTCACATCTGTGACAATGGTCACTACACAGTCCTTACAGGGAGCAAAAAGCTATCTTCACATTTTGCAGACCCTCCACACAATGATACGTACGGAATGGTACAGACTTTAAACAGGTTAAGCAACTAATGACGATGCATCCATGAGGCACAGTGGCCCTTTGGCGGCGGCAGCAGCATTGTATTCTGTACAACTCATACAGTCTGCAACTTCCTGGACCGACATACCTCCCACTGTACAGTAACCATCACGGCCCGACATACCTTCCACTGTACAGTAACCATCACGGCCTGACATACCTCCCATTGTACAGTAACCATCACACCCCGACATACCTCCCACTGTACAGTAACCATCACACCCCGACATACCTCCCACTTTACAGTAACCATCACACCCCGACATACCTCCCACTGTACAGTAACCATCACACCCCGACATACCTCCCACTGTACAGTAACCATTACACCCCGACATACCTCCCACTGTACAGTAACCATCACACCCCGACATACCTCCCACTGTACAGTAACCATTACACCCCGACATATCTCCCACTGTACAGTAACCATCACACCCCGACATACCTCCCACTGTACAGTAACCATTACACCCCGACATACCTCCCACTGTACAGTAACCATCACACCCCGACATACCTCCCACTGTACAGTAACCATCACACCGCGACATACCTCCCACTGTACAGTAACCATCACACCCCGACATACCTCCCACTGTACAGTAACCATTACACCCCGACATACCTCCCACTGTACAGTAACCATTACACCCCGACATACCTCCCACTATACAGTAACCATCACACCCCGACATACCTCCCACTGTACAGTAACCATCACGGCCCGACATACCTCCCACTGTACAGTAACCATCACGGCCCAAAATACCTCCCACTGTACAGAAACCATCACGGCCCGACATACCTCCCACTGTACAGTAACCATCACACCCCGACATACCTCCCACTCTACAGTAACCATCACACCCCGACATACCTCCCACTGTACAGTAACTATCACACCCCGACATACCTCCCACTGTACAGTAACCATCACACCCCGACATACATCCCACTATAAAGGAATAAACACGGCCCGACAGACCTCACAAAGGGCAGGATCCATCACGGTCCGACATAGCTCCCGCTGTACAGTAAACGCCACGGCCCTATACATCCCACCGTACAGGTAACACCACGGCCTGACACACTGTACGCTAACCATCACAGCCCGACATAGCACCCAGTGTCCAGGTGCCATCACGGCCCGACATACCTTCCAATGAACAATAACTGTCACGGCACCACATACCTCCCACTGTACAGTAACCATCACGGCCTGACATACCGCCCACTGTACATTAACCATCGCGGTCCAACATACTTCCCACTGTACAGTAACCATAAGGGCCCGACGTAACTCACTCTTTTCGGTAACCATCACGGTCGACATGCCTCCCACCGTACAGTACCCAACACGGCCCAACATCCATCCCATTGTAAGGTAATCTTCACGGCACAGTAACCATCACACCCCAACATAACTCTCATTGTACAGTAACCATCACACCCCGACATACCTCCCACTTACAATAACAATCATGGCCCGACATACCTCCCAATGTACAATAACCGTCACGGCACGACATACCTCCTATTGTACATTAACCATCACGGCCTGACATACCTCCCACGGTACAATAACAATCATGGCCCGACATACCTCCCACTGTACAGTAACCAAAACGGCCCGACAGACCTCACAAAGTACAGGAGCCATCACGGTCCTACATACCTCCCGCTGTACAGTAAACGCCACGGCCCTATACATCCCACCATAGAGGAACCACCACGGCCCGACACACCTCCCACTGTACACTAACCATCACAGCCCGACATAGCACCCAGTGTCCAGGAGCCATCACGGCCCGACATACCTCCCAATGAACAATAACTGTCACGGCACCACATACCTCCCACTGAACAGTAACCATCACGGCCCGACATTCTTCCCACGGTACAGTAACCATAAGGGCCCGACATAACTGCCCCTGTATGGTAACCATCACGGTCGACATACCTCCCACTGCACAGTAACCGGACGGTCTAACATACCTCCCATTATACAGTAACCATCACGGCCCGACATACATCCCACTGAACAGTAACCATCACACCCCGACATACCTCCCACTGTGCTGTAACCATCAAGGCCCGACATACCTCCCACTGTACAGTAACCATCACGGCCCGACATACCTCCCACTGTACAGTAACCATCACACCCCGATATAGCTCCCACTGTGCAGTAACCATCAAGGCCCGACATACCTCCCACTGAACAGTAACCATCACACACCGATATAGCTCCCACTGTACAGTAACCATCACGGCCCGACATATATCCCACTGTACAGTAACCATCACACCCCGACATACCTCCCACTGAACAGTAACCATCACACACCAATATAGCTCCCACTGTACAGTAACCAACAAGACCAGACATACCTCCAACTGTACAGGAACCATCAAGGCCCGAAAACCTCCCAAAGTACAGTAACCATCACGGCCCGACATACCTCCCATTGTACAGTAACCATCACGGCCCGACATACCTCCCATTGTATAGTAACCATCATGATCCGACATACCTCCCACTGTACAGTAACCATCACGGCCCGAAAACCTCCCAAAGTACAGTAACCATCACGGCCCGACATACCTCCCACTGTACAGTAACCATCACACCCCGACATACCTCCCACTGAACAGTAACCATCACGGCCCGACATACTTCCCACTGTACAGTAACCATAAGGGCCCGACGTAACTCCCTTTTTTCGGTAACCATCACGGTCGACATGCCTCCCACCGTACAGTAACCATCACGGCCCAACATCCATCCCATTGTACAGTAATCTTCACGGCACAGTAACCATCACACCCCAACATAACTCCCATTGTACAGTAACCATCACACCCCGACATACCTACCACAGTACAGTAACAATCATGCCCCGACATACCTCCCAATGTACAATAACCGTCACGGCACGACATACCTCCTATTGTACATTAACCATCACGGCCTGACATACCTCCCACGGTACAGTAACAATCATGGCCCGACATACCTCCCAATGTACAATAAACGTCACGGCCTGACGTACCTCCCACTGTACAGTAACCATCACGGCCTGACATACCTCCCACTGTACAGTAACCATCATGCCCCGACATGCCTCCCAATGTACAATAACCGTCACGGCACGACATACCTCCTATTGTACATTAACCATCACGGCCTGACATACCTCCCACGGTACAGTAACAATCATGGCCCGACATACCTCCCACTGTACAGTAACCATCACGGCCCGACATACCTCCCACTGTACAGTAACCAAAACGGCCCGACAGACCTCACAAAGTACAGGATCCATCACGGTCCGACATACCTCCCGCTGTACAGTAAACGCCACGGCCCTATACATCCCACCATAGAGGAACCACCACGGCCCGACACACCTCCCACTGTACACTAACCATCACAGCCCGACATAGCACCCAGTGTCCAGGAGCCATCACGGCCCGACATACCTCCCAATGAACAATAACTGTCACGGCACCACATACCTCCCACTGAACAGTAACCATCACGGCCCGACATTCTTCCCACGGCACAGTAACCATAAGGGCCCGACATAACTGCCCCTGTATAGTAACCATCACGGTCGACATACCTCCCACTGTACAGTAACCGGACGGTCTAACATACCTCCCTGTGTACAGTAACCATCACGGCCCGACATATCTCCCATTATACAGTAAGCATCACGGCCCGATATACTTCCCATCGTACAGTAACCATCATGGCCCGACAGACGACCCATTGTACAGTAAACATCACGACCCGACATACCTCCCACTGTATAGTAACCATCACGGCCCAACATACCTCCCATTGTGTAGTAACCAGCACGATCCGACATACCTCCCATTATACAGTAACCATCACAGCCCGACATACCTCCCACTGAACAGTAACCATCACACCCCGACATACCTCCCACTGTACAGTAACCATCAAGGCCCGACATACCTCCCACTGTATAGTAACCATCACGGCCCGACATACCTCCCACTGAACAGTAACCATCACACCCCGACATCCCTCCCACTGTACAGTAACCATCAAGGCCCGACATACCTCCCACTGAACAGTAACCATCAAGGCCCGACATACCTCCCACTGTACAGTAACCATCACGGCCCGACATACCTCCCACTGTACAGTAACCATCACACCCCGACATACCTCCAACTGTACAGTAACCAACACGGCCAGACATAACTCCCATTTCACAGTAACCATAATGGACCGACATACCTCCCATTTTAGAGTAACGATCACGACCCGACGTACCTCTCACTATACAGCAACCGTCACGGCCCGACACATCTCCCACTGTGCAGTAACCATCATGGCCTGACATATATCCCACTGTGCAGTTATCATCAAATCCCGACCTACCTCCCACTGTACACTAACCATCACACCCCGACATACCTCCCACTGTACAGTAACCATCACACCCCGACATACCTCCCACTGTACACTAACCATCACGGTTCGACAGACCACCCACTGTACAGTAACCATCACACCCCGACATTCCTCCCACTGTACAGTAACCATCACACCCCGACATACCTCCCACTGTACAGTTACTATCACGGTCCGACATACCTCTCACTGTACAGTAACCAACACGGCCCGACAGACCTCCCACCGTACAGGAACCACCACGGCCCGACACACCTCCCACTGTACACTAACCATCACAGCCCGACATAGCAACCAGTGTCCAGGAGCCATCACGGCCCGTCATACCTCCCACTGTACAGTAACCATCACAGCCCAACATACCTCCCACTGTACTATAACCATCATTTGCCGACATAACTCCCACTGTACAGTAACCACCACCTTCGGACATACCTCCCATTGTACAGTAACAATCACGGCCTGACATACCTCCCATTGCATAGTAACCTACACAGCCAGACATTCCTTCCACTGTATCGTAAACATCACAGCCCAACATACATCCCGAAATACAGTAACTGTCACGGCGCGACGTTCCTCACATTGTACAGTAACCATCACGGTCCGACAAACTTGCCACTGTACAGTAATCATCACGGACTGACATACCTCCCATTGTACTGTAACCATCACGGCCTGACATACCTCACATTGTACATAACCATCACGGCGCGACACAACTCCCACTGTTACAGTAACCATCATAGCCCCAAATACCTCCCACTGTACAGTAACCGTCATGGTCGAACACGCCTCCCAGTCCACAGTAACGCTATCGGCCCGACACACCTACCACTCTACAGTATCCATCACGGCCCGCCAGTCATCCCACTGTAGAGTTACCATCTCAGCCTGACATACCTCCCGCTCTACAGTAAACGTCACCGCCAGATATATCTTCCACTGTACAGTTACCATCACGGCCTGACATACCTACCACTCGACAGCAACCATCACAACCCAACATACCTCCCACTGTACAGTAACCATCGCGGCCCGACATACGTCCCACTGTACAGTAACCATCACAACCCGACATACCTCCCACTGTACAGTAACCATCACACCCCGACATATCTCCCACTGTAGAGTAACCATCACAGGCCAACATACGTCCCACTGTACAGTAACCATCACACCCCGACATACGTCTCACTGTACAGTAACCATCACACCCCGACATACCTCCCACTGTACAGTAACCATTACACACCGATATACGTCTCACTGTACAGTAACCATCACACCCCGACATACCTCCCACTGTACAGTAACCATCACCGTCGAACATGCCTCGCAATCTACAGCAACCATCTCGGCCCGACACACCTATCCCTGTACAGTAATGATCACGGCTCCACATTCATCCACTGGACAGTAATCATCACGGCCCGACATACCTCCCACTGTACAGTAACGGTCATTGCCCGACATGCCTCCCACTGTACAGTAACCATCACGGCCTGATATATCGCCCACTGCACAGTAACCGACAGAACCCAAAATACATTCCACAGTACAGTAGCCATCACGGCCAAACATACCTCCGACTGTACATTCACCATCACTACCCAACATACCTCAAATTGTACAGTAACCATCACGGCCCGACATACCTCCCAATTTACAGTAACTTTCACAGCTCGACATACCTCCCACTGTACAGTCACCATCACAACCTGACATACCGCCCACTGTACAGTAAACATCACGTCCCGACATACCTCCCACTGTACAGTAACCGTCGCCGCCTGACATACCTCTCACTATACAGTCACGATCACCCCACGACATACCTCCCATTGTACAGTAACCGTCATGGCCTGACATTCCTCCCAAAGTACAGTCACAATCACAACCCGACATACATCCCATTGCACAGTAACCAACCCGGCAAGACATACATCCCACTGTATAGTAACCATCACGACCCGACATACCTCCCACTGTGCAGTAACCGTCACGGCCTGACATACCTCCCATTGTACAGTAACCATCACGGCCCTCAAATACCTCCCACTATACAGCAACCATCACGGGCCGACATACCTCCCACTGTACAGTAACCATCATGGCGCAACAAACCTCCCACTGTACAGTAAGCATCACGGCCCCATGTATCCCCAAATATGCAGTAACCATCATGGCCTGACATACCTCCCATTGTACAGTTACCATCAGGACACGACATACCTCCCATTGCACAGTAACCAACACAGCCAGACATACCTCCCACTGTAAAGTAACCATCACGGCCCGACATACCTCCCACTGTACAGTAACCATCAAAGCCCGACATACCTCCCACTGTACAGTAACCATCACGGCCCGACATACCTCCCACTGTACAGTAACCATCACGGCCTGACATACCTCCCACTGTACAGTAACCATCACAGCCCAACATACCTCCCACTGTACAGTAACCAACACGGCCCGACATACCTCCCACTGTACAGTAACCATCACAGCCCAACATACCTCCCACTGTACAGTAACCAACACGGCCCGACATACCTCCCACTGTACAGTAACCATCACAGCCCAACATACCTCCCACTGTACAGTAACCATCACACCCCGACATACCTCCCACTGTATAGTAACCGTCACGGCCTGACATACCCTCCCATTGTACAGTAACCATCAAAGCCCGACATACCTCACACTGTACACTAACCATCACGACCCGACATACCTCCCACTGTACAGTAACCGTCACGGCGCAACATACCTCCCATTGTACAGTAACCATCACGGCCCGACATACCTCCCATTGTACAGTAACCATCACGGCCCGACATACCTCCCACTGTACAGTAACCATCACAGCCCGACATACCACCCACTGTACAGTAACCATCACGGCCCGACATACCTCCCACTGTACAGTAACCATCACACCCCGACATACCTCACACTGTACAGTAACCATCACAACCTGACATACCTCCCACTGTAGAGTAACCATTACACCCCGACATAACTCCCACTGTACAGTAACAATCACACCCCGACATACCTCCCACTGTACAGTAACCATCACACCCCGACATACCTCCCACTGTACAGTAACCATCACGGCCCGACATACCTCCCACTTTACAGTAACCACACCCCGACATACCTCCAACTGTACAGTAACCATCACACCCCGACAAACCTCCCACTGTACAGTACCCATCACACCCCGGCATACCTCCCACTGTACAGTAACCATTACACCCCGACATACCTCCCACTGTACAGTAACCATCACACCCCGACATACCTCCCACTGTACAGTAACCATCACGGCCCGACATACCTGCCACTGTACAGTAACCATCACACCCCGACACACCTCCCACTGTACAGTAACCATCACACCCCGACATACCTCCCACTGTACAGTAACCATTACACCCCGACATACCTCCCACTGTAATGTAACCATCACACCCCGACATACCTCCCACTGTACAGTAACCATCACACCCCGACATACCTCCCACTGTACAGTAACCATCACACCCCGACATACCTCCCACTGTACAGTAACCATCACACCCCGACATACCTCCCACAGTACAGTAACCATCACACCCCGGCATACCTCCCACTGTACAGTAACCATTACACCCCGACATACCTCCCACTGTACAGTAACCATCACACCCCGACATACCTCCCACTGTACAGTAACCATTACACCCCGACATACCTCCCACTGTACAGTAACCATCACACCCCGACATACCTCCCACTGTACAGTAACCATCACACCCCGACATACCTCCCACTGTACAGTAAAGATCACGGCCCGACATACCTCCCACTGTACAGTAACCATCACGACCCTACATTCATCCCATTGCACAGTAACCAACACGGCAAGACATACATCCCACTGTATAGTAACCGTCACGGCCTGACATACCCTCCCATTGTACAGTAACCATCAAAGCCCGACATAACTCACACTGTACAGTAACCATCACGACCCGACATACCTCACACTGAGCAGTAACCGTCACGGCCTAACATACGTCCCACTGTACAGTAACCATCACGGCGCAACATACATCCCATTGTACAGTAACCATCACGGCCCGACATACCTTCCATTGTACAGTAACCATCACGACCCGACATACCTCCCACTGTACAGTAACCATCACACCCCGACATACCTCCCACTGTACAGTAACCATCACACCCCGACATACCTCCCACTGTACAGTAACCATTACACCCCGACATACCTCCCACTGTACAGTAACCAACACGGCCCGACATACCTCCCACTGTACAGTAACCATCACGGCCCGACATACCTCCCACTGTACAGTAACCATCACACCCCGACATACCTCCCACTGTAGAGTAACCATCACACCCCGACATACCTCCCACCGTACAGTAACCATCACACCCCGACATACCTCCCACTGTACAGTAACCATCACACCCCGACATACCTCCCACTGTACAGTAACCATCACACCCCGACATACCTCCCACTGTACAGTAACCATCACACCCCGACATACCTCCCACTGTACAGTAACCATTACACCCCGACATACCTCCCACTGTACAGAAACCATCACGGACCGACATACCTCCCACTGTACAGTAACCATCACGGACCGATATACCTCCCACTGTACAGTAACCATCACGGACCGACATACCTCCCACTGTACAGAAACCATCACGGACCGATATACCTCCCACTGTACAGTAACCATCACGGCCCGACATACCTCCCACTGTACAGTAACCATCACACCCCGACATTCCTCCCACTGTACAGTAACCATCGCGGCCCGACATACCTCCCACTGTTGAGTAACCATCACGGACCGACGCACCTCCCACTGTACAGTAACCATCACACCACGACATACCTCCCTCTGTACAGTAACCATCACACCCCGACATTCCTCCCACTGTACAGTAACCATCGCGGCCCGACATACCTCCCACTGTAGAGTAACCATCACGGACCGACGCACCTCCCACTCTACAGTAACCATCATGTCCGGACATATCTCCCACTGTACAGTAACTTTCATGGCCCGACACACCTCTCACTGTACAGTAACCAACACGGCACGACGTACCTCCCACCGTAGAGGGAATATCACAGCCTGACCTACTGCCAAAGTACAGTAAACATCACGGTCCGACACACCTCCCACTGTACAGTAACTATCACGGCCCGACATACCCCCCAAAGTATAGTAACTTTCACGGCCCCAAATACCTCCCAGAGTACAGTAACTACAACATCGCCCTCTGTACAGAAACCATCACAGCCCAACATACCTCCCACTGTACAGAAACCATCACGGCCCGACATACCTCCCACTGTACAGTAACCATCTTGGCCCAAAATACCTCCCAATATACAGTAACCATCACACCCCGACATACCTCTCACTGTACAGAAACCATCACGGCCCAAAATACCTCCCACTGTACAGTAACCATCATGGCCCAAAATACATCCCACTATACAGAAACCATCACGGCCCGACATACATCCCACTGTACAGTAACCATCACGGTCTGACATACCTCCCACTGTACAGTAACCATCACGGCCCGACATACATCCCACTATACAGGAATCAACACGGCCCGACAGACCTCACAAAGTACAGAATCCATCACGGTCCGATATACCTCCCGCTGTACAGTAAACGCCACGGCCGTATACATCCCACCGTACAGGAAACACCACGGCCCAACACACTGTACGCGAACCATCACAGCCCGACATACCTCCCACTGTACAGTAACCATCACAGCCCGACAAACCTCCCACTGTACAGTAACCATCACCCCCCGACATACCTCCCACTGTACAGTAACCATCACCCCCCGACATACCTCCCACTGTACATTAACCGTCACGGCCTGACATACCTCCCACTGTACAGTAACCATCACGGCCTGACATACCTCCCACTGTACAGTAACCATCACACCCCGACATACCTCCCACTGTACAGTAACCATCACCCCCCGACATACCTCCCACTGTACATTAACCGTCACGGCCTGACATACCTCCCACTGTACAGTAACCATCACACCCCGACATACCTCCCACTGTACATTAACCATCGCGGTCCAACATACATCCCACTGAACAGTAACCATCACGGCCCGACATACCTCCCACTGTACAGTAACCATCACAGCTCGACATACCTCCCACTGAACAGTAACCATCACGGCCCGACATACTTCCCA
Organism: Chiloscyllium punctatum; assembly: GCF_047496795.1. Lineage (NCBI taxonomy): Eukaryota > Metazoa > Chordata > Chondrichthyes > Orectolobiformes > Hemiscylliidae > Chiloscyllium > Chiloscyllium punctatum. The sequence continues at coordinate 251,072 of NW_027309946.1, forward strand.
CTGTACAGTAACCATAAGGGCCCGACATAACTCCCCCTTTTCGGTAACCATCACGGTCGACATACCTCCCACTGTACAGTAACCATCACACCCCGACATACCTCCCACTGTACAGTAACCAAAACGGCCCGACAGACCTCATAAAGTACAGGATCCATCACGGTCCGACATACCTCCCGCTGTACAGTAAACGCCACGGCCCTATACATCCCAACATAGAGGAACCACCACGGCCCGACACACCTCCCACTGTACACTAACCATCACAACCCGACATAGCACCCAGTGTCCAGGAGCCATCACGGCCCGACATACCTCCCAATGAACAATAACTGTCACGGCACCACATACCTCCCACTGAACAGTAACCATCACGGAACGACATTCTTCCCACGGTACAGTAACCATAAGGGCCCGACATGACTGCCCCTGTATGGTAACCATCACGGTCGACATACCTCCCACTGCACAGTAACCGGACGGTCTAACATACCTCCCTGTGTACGGTAACCATCACGGCCCGACATATCTCCCACTGCACAGTAACCACCACGATCCGACATACCTCCCATTATACAGTAAGCATCACGGCCCGATATACTTCCCATCGTACAGTAACCATCACGGCCCGACAGACGTCCCATTGTACAGTAAACATCACGACCCGATATACCTCCCACTGTATAGTAATCACCACGGCCCAACATACCTCCCATTGTGTAGTAACCAGCACGATCCGACATACCTCCCACTGTACAGTAACCATCACAGCCCGACATACCTCCCACTGAACAGTAACCATCACACCCCGACATACCTCCCACTGAACAGTAACCATCACGGCCCGGCATACCTCCCACTGAACAGTAACCATCACACCCCGACATACATCCCACTGTACAGTAACCATCACGGCCCGACATACCTCCCACTGTACAGAAAACATCACGATCCGACATACCTCCCAGTATACAGTAACCATCACGGCCCGACATACCTCCCACTGAACAGTAACCATCACGGCCCGACATACCTCCCACTGTACAGTAACCATCACGGCTCGACATACCTCCCATTGTACAGTAACCATCACGGCTCGACATACCTCCCACTGTACAGTAACCAACACGGCCCGACATACCTCCCACTGTATAGTAACCATCACGATCCGACATACCTCCCACTGTACAGTAACCATCACGGCCCGACATACCTCCCACTGTACAGTAACCATCACACCCCGACATACCTCCCACTGTACAGTAACCATCACACCCCGACATACCTCCCACTGTACAGTAACCATCACACCCCGACATACCTCCCACTGTACAGTAACCAACACGGCCCGACATAACTCCCATTTCACAGTAACCATCATGGACCGACATACCTCCCATTTTAGAGTAACGATCACGACCCGACGTACCTCTCACTATACAGCAACCGTCACGGCCCGACACATCTCCCACTGCGCAGTAACCATCATGGCCTGACATATATCCCACTGTGCAGTTATCGTCACATCCCGACCTACCTCCCACTGTACACTAACCATCACGGTTCGACAGACCACCCACTGTACAGTAACCATCACATCCCGACATTCCTCCCACTTTACAATAACGTCACGGCTCGACATACCTCCCACTGTACAGTAACCATCACGGCTCGACATACCTCCCACTGTACAGTAACCATCACGGTCCTACATACCTCCCACTGTACAGTAACCAACACGGACCGACATACCTCCCATTTTACAGCAACCATCACAGTCCGATATACCTCCCACTGTAAATTAACCATCACGGCCCGACATACCTCGCACTGTACAGTAACCATTACGGCCCGAAAACCTCCCAAAGTACAGTAACCATCACGGTCCGACATACCTCCCATTGTATAGTAACCATCACACCCCGACATACCTCCCACTGTACAGTAACAATCACGGCCCAACATACCTCCCACTGTACAATAACCATCACGGCGCGACGTTCCTCACATTGTATAGTAACCATCACGGTCCGACAAACTTCCCACTGTACAGTAATCATCACGGACTGACATACCTCCCATTGTACTGTAACCATCACGGCCTGACATACCTCACATTGTACATAACCATCACGGCGCGACACAACTCCCACTGTTACAGTAACCATCAAAACCCCAAATACCTCCCACTGTACAGTAACCGTCATGGTCGAACACGCCTCCCAATCCACAGTAACGATCTCGGCCCGACACACCTACCACTCTACAGTATCCATCACGGCCCGCCAGTCATCCCACTGTACAGTTACCATCTCAGCCTGACATCCCTCCCACTCTACAGTAAACGTACGGCCAGATATATCTTCCACTGTACAGTTACCATCACGGCCGGACATACCTACCACTCGACAGCAACCATTACCACCCAAAATACCTCAAACTGAACAGTAACAATCACGGCCCGACATACATCCCACCGTACAGTAACCATCACGGTGCGACATACCTCCCACTGTACAGTAACCATCACCGTCGAACACGCCTCACAATCTACAGTAACCATCTCGGCCCGACACACCTATCCCTGTACAGTAATGATCACGGCTCCACATTCATCCACTGGACAGTAATCATCACGGCCCGACATACCTCCCACTGTACAGTAACCATCACACCCCGACATACCTCCCACTGTACAGTAACCATCACGGCCCGACATACCTCCCACTGTACAGTAACCATCACACCCCGACATACCTCCCACTGTACAGTAACCGTCACACCCCAACATACCTCCCACTGTACAGTAACCATCACACCCCGACATACCTCCCACTGTACAGTAACCGTCACACCCCGACATACCTCCCACTGTACAGTAACCATCACACCCAAACATACCTCCCAATGTACAGTAACCATCACGGCCCGACATACCTCCCACTGTACAGTAACCGACAGAACCCAAAATACATCCCACAGTACAGTAGCCATCACGGCCAAACATACCTCAAACTGTACAGTAACCATCACGGCCCGACATACCTCCCAATTTAGAGTAACCTTCACAGCTCGACATACCTCCCACTGTACAGTCACCATCACAACCTGACATACCCCCCACTGTACAGTAAACATCACGGCCCGACATACCTCCCACTGTACAGTAACCGTCGCCGCCTGACATACCTCTCACTGTACAGTCACGATCACCCCACGACATACCTCCCATTGTACAGTAACCGTCATGGCCCGACATTCCTCCCAAAGTACAGTCACAATCACAACCCGACATACATCCCATTGCACAGTAACCAACACGGCAAGACATACATCCCACTGTATAGTAACCATCAAAGCCCGACATACCTCCCATTGTACAGTAACCATCACCGCCTGACATACCTCCCATTGTACAGTAACCATCACAACCCGATATACCCCCCACTGTGCAGTAACCGTCACGGCCTGACATACCTCCCACTGTACAGTAACCATCATGGCGCAACAAACCTCCCACTGTACAGTAAGCATCACGGCCCCATGTATCTCCAAATATGCAGTAACCATCATGGCCCGACATACCTCCCATTGTACAGTTACCATCAGGACACGACATACCTCCCATTGCACAGTAACCAACACAGCCAGACATACCTCCCACTGTAAAGTAACCATCACGGCCCGACATACCTCCCACTGTACAGTAACCATCAAAGCCCGACATACCTCCCACTGTACAGTAACCATCAAAGCCCGACATACCTCCCACTGTACAGTAACCATCACAGCCCGACATACCTCCCACCGTACACTCACCATCACGACCCTACATTCATCCCATTGCACAGTAACCAACACGGCAAGACATACATCCCACTGTATAGTAACCGTCACGGCCTGACATACCCTCCCATTGTACAGTAACCATCAAAGCCAGACATACATCACACTGTACACTAACCATCACGACCCGACATACCTCACACTGTGCAGTAACCGTCACGGCCTGACATACGTCCCACTGTACAGTAACCAACACGGTGCAACATACCTCCCATTGTACAGTAACCATCACGGCCCGACATACCTCCCATTGCACAGTAACCAACACAGCCAGACATACCTCCCATTGTACAGTAACCATCACGGCCGGACATATCTCCCATTGTGCAGTAACCATCACGGCCCGACATACCTCCCAAAGTACAGTATCCCCCACGGCCCGACATCTCTCCCACTGTACATTAGCCGTCATGGCCCGACATGCACTCCACTGTAGAGTAACAGTCACGGCCTGACATACCTCCCACTGCACTGTCATCACGGTCCGACATACCTCCCATTCTACTGTAACCATCACGATCCGATAAACCTCCCATTGCACAGTAACCAACACAGTCAGACATACGTCCGATTGTACACTAACCATCACGTTTTGACATACCTCCCACAGTACTGTAACACTCATTGCCCGACATACCTTCCGCTGTACAGTTACCATCACGGCCTGACATACCTCCCACTGTACAGTAACCATCACGGCCCGACATACCTCCCACTGTACAGTAACCATCACAGCCCGACATACCTCCCACTGCACAGTAACCATTACACCCCGACATACCTCCCACTGTACAGTAACCGTCACGGCCCGACATACCTCCCACTGTACAGTAACCATCATGGCCCAACATACCTCCTACTGTACAGTAACCCCCACGGCCCGACATATCTCCCACTGTACAATAACCATCACGGCCAGACATACCTCCCACTGTACAGTAACCCCTCGGCCCGACATATCTCCTACTGTACACTAACTATCACGGTCCGACATACCTCCCCCTGTACAGTAACCATCACGGACGACATACCTCCCATTGCCCAGTAACGAACACGGCACGACATACCTCCCACTGTACAGTAACCATCACGGCCAGACATACCTCCCACTGTACAGTAACCATCACACCCTGACATACCTCACACTGTACAGTAACCATCACACCCTGACATACCTCCCACGGTACAGTAACCATCACGGCCACAAATACCTCGCACTGTACATTAGCCATCACATTCGAACACGCCTCCCTCTGTACAGTAACCATCACGGCCCGACCCACCTACCACTGTACAGTTACTACCACGCCCCGACATACCTCCCACTGTACAGTAACCATCACGGCCAGACACACCTCTCACTGTACACTAACCATCACACCCCGACATACCTCCCACTGTACAGTAACCATCACGGCACGCCTACCTCCCACTGTACAGTAACCATCAAGGCCTGACATTCCTCCCACTTTACAGTAATCTTCAAAGCTCGACATACCTCCCTCTGTACAGTAACCATCACACCCCCACATCCCTCCCACTGTACAGTAACCATCACGGCCCGACATACCTCCCACTGTACAGTAACCATCACGGCCTGACATACCTCCCACTGTACAGTAACCATCACAGCCCGACATACCTCCCACTGTACAGTAACCATCACACCCCGACATACCTCCCACTGTAAGTAACCATCACACCCCGACATACCTCCCACTGTACAGTAACCATCACGGCCCGACATACCTCCCACTGTACAGTAACCATCACACCCCGACATATCTCCCACTGTACAGTAACCATCACACCCCGACATACCTCCCACTGTACAGTAACCATCACACCCCGACATACCTCCCACTGTACAGTAACCATCACACCCTGACATACCTCCCACTGTACAGTAACCATCACGGTCTGACATACCTCCCACTGTACTGTAACCATCACACCCCGACATACCTCCCACTGTACAGTAACCATCACACCCCGACATACCTCCCACTGTACAGTAACCATCACGGCCCGACATACCTCCCACTGTACAGTAACCATCACACCCCGACATACCTCCCACTGTACAGTAACCATCACACCCCGACATACCTCCCACTGTACAGTAACCATCACACCACGACATACCTCCCTCTGTTCAGAAACCATCACAGCCCGACATACCTCCCACAGTACAGTAACGATTATGGCACGACATACCTCCCACTGTGCAGTGATGTGGGATCAGCAGTCACTTATGGAGAACTGCCTGATCATATAAGACAGAGTAATGGTGGAACAGTGTTTTTGTGACTGTAGATCTGTAAATAGATTGGCGGAGTTGCAGATTGTGAGAATGATTGCCAGAGAAAGAACAAGATATAGGTCAGCCGCAGACTTCGACAGAAAAAACACAGATGTAACTTTATTTGTACAATTGTGACATGATGCATTTTGGAAGGTATAATAAAGGATAGAAGTACAAAGTGGATGGAAAAACTACTGATTGCATCAACATCCGAAGGGATCTTGGTGTACAGCTCCACAGTTCCCTGAAAGTGGTAACATGGGTGAAGAGGGTGATCAAGAAGACTGATGGCAAGATTCAAACATGCATCGGAGTGTGCAGTATGAAAATTAGCAGGTCATTTTGTAGCTGTAGGGAAAGTTATTTCGAGGTACATTTAGAATATTGTGTATACTCTTGGTTGCCACACAATGTTAAAGTGTTGGAGAGTGGATGGAAAGGTTTTACCAGCATGTTGTCTGGTTTGGAGGGTATTAGCCAGAAGGAGAAATTGAACATACGTGGCTTGTTTGCACCTGGGTATCATTGGCTATGGGGCTACCGGATAGATATTTACAAAATTGTCAGAGGCATAGATAGAAGGACAGTTAGAGGCTTTTTTTTTCTCTCAGAGAAGAAATATCAATTACTCTGGACGGTAGGTTTTAGGTAAAAGGGAGAAAGTTCAGGGGATGTGATAGGTAAGATTTTTTTTTGCTGTTCCAGACAGAATGTGAAAGTGCCTTAAATGCACTGATAGAGGGGAAGAAGCCAATATAGCGAGGTTTCAGAGGGATCATGGCACAAGTATGAGTAAGTAAGGAATAGAATGACATCAAAGATATTGGAGCAAATACTTTGTTTTAACTTTGGAAAGACGTCATGTGTCAGTACGGGCTTGCTGGGTTGTAGGGCCTGTTCCTGTGCTGGACTGTTCTTTAAGTCAAGATTTGAGCGCGGGAGTGGCGGGATGCTCACTGAATGATTACTGATGATCAACAGCCACATTATTGTGGATCCCACCGACCACCCCCACACGCCCCCTCCCCCTAAATTGCAGCTTCATATCCTCCCCCACTGTTGGGAAACTCAATATGCAGAATTTGACATGAAAGTCAGACCTGGTACCTGGTGACTCCATCTCGCTGCTCGCTCCTGCAGACTTCTATCCTGGAGACCAGCTTCTCGGGAACACTGCATGAACAGAAGCTGCATGTACTCCACACCCACCAATGCTGAAATCTGACACATGCCAGCCTCAGTATGCCATCCCAGCACATCTCCGACCCACTGACTGTACGCTTCTTTACTTCAATGCTGCAGCTCAGGGTGCACTGACAACTCTCATTGCAATGCTGCTGCAAAGACACTGTGCTTAGGGACACACACCCAGCTCATGGGCGGTCCCTCTGGGCTGATCACTCCGTGTTTGTACACAGTCAATGCTGCTGCAAGGACACTGTGCTCCGGAATATTCACCCAGATCATAGATTGGCCATCTGGACTGCTCATTCTGTTTCTAAACACACTCGCTTTGAGCGAACTTGAAAGCTCACAGAATTATTGCCTTGTCTTAACCTGCCCTCAATAGTGTTTCCCCTCAACTAGAGCTACCAAGCTCACCCGCCTGCTGTATTGCCTTGGTGTTTAGCGCAGACACAAACCCAGAACGCTTAATATCATTGTCCACAGTCAGTCACGGTGCCCAGCACAGTGTGTCTAGGAGAGTCTCAGATCCCAGTCCGGGAGCTTGAACACGGTCAGTCTGCCTCTCGTGGTTGTTCGGGTCAGGATCCTTCCTCTGTGAGGGGGTGAGGAGTTGAATGTTGGGCTATCTCATACCTCTCTGTCTGCTCTATTGTGGGATAGTTCCTCCTGGAATGAGAGAATTATCAAGAGGTATACGGGAGGTGGAAGTGGTTGGTATAGCTGTTAGTGCTGGGAAAGCTGAGGGAAAGGTGGGGAGGTTTCCTGAGTGAGTGAGTGGGCAGCAGAGACACCAGGCAGAGCTGGCGAGCGGGACAGAGAAGAGGTTAGAGAGAAACAGAGAGAAGGTGCTGCATTCAGTGAGAGTCAGAGAACATGAGTCTTGGTTGGAGGTGGGTGCAGTAACAGCGAGAGAGAGAGAGAGGGCAAGGTCACAAAGTGCAGATGTTGGCACTTACCCTGGTCACTGACGTCCTTCCTACACAGTTGGGCATTCACCCAGAAGGCTGGCATCTCACTGGCCCACGGGTCAATCACAGACAAGCTAGCAGGTCTGGTGTCATGGCTTCCCCTGCCAGTCAAAGAGTCATAGAGATGTTCAGCATGGAAACAGACCCTTCGTTCCAACCCGTCCAAGCCGACCAGATATCCCGATTCAATCCAGTCCCACCTGCCAGCACCCGGCTCATATCCCTCCAAACCGTTCCTATTCATATACCCATCGAAATGCCTCTTAAATGTTGCAATTGTACCAGCATCCACCACTTCTTCTTGAAGCTCATTCCGTACACACATCCTCCTCTGCGTGAAAAAGTTGCCCCTTAGGTCTTTTTTATATCTTTCCCCTCTCACCCTAAACCTATGCCCTCTAGTTCTGGATGTACCCACCCCAGGGAAAAGACTTTGTCTATTTATCCTGAAGGAAGATAATGTCCCTGTCCTGCACCATGCCATCCACCAGAACCTCAGTGGCTCAGCCACATAGTGGGGCCCTCAGTTTACACCTTTCCCAAATGCCGCCGTCATGTCCAGAGCAATTTCAGATTGCCAATCCAAGAGCGCAATGACTTATTTAAAATTGGCATCTGTAGCAGGGTATCCGGTGCAATCTGGAATATGTGGGCAGTGGGTACATATAACAAAGCAGAAAATAATAATTGGGCTCGTATCAGATGAAAGAAGGGACATTGAGGCAGGGCAGGTAGTTAATGAGCCAGATTGAGGATGTTATCATGACAACATTCACTGAGACTTGTGGAGACAAACCTTCCATGAAAATGACAGAAATGAGATTGGCCAAGTCAAAAGTTTCAGGCCCTTGTCTTGTGCAGATTTTGTCGTGCAAACTATTGTAAGTTATATACTTAAAGAGAGTGAGGGCCTACAAAGGAGATTCACATCATTAAAAGAAGCTAGGTCGAAAAATCCCCGTCCATGTTTGCTCATTGTTCATCTTTTTCGGTTCCTCTCTGAATAGAGGCAAAGTGTCAGAGACCTGCTGATATTGTAGCTTAGTTTAGTATGAAGCAAGGGGCTGACTGAGTACTTACATATGGGAATTCTGCGAGGCAGGAAGAATGGACCCTTCGAAAGTCCCAAAGGAATCCAGGACTGTCAGCCTGATTTGCTGCAGGGAAAGCTGTATGTAATTAATCTGGCTATTTGGTTTTCATGCAGAGACTCGTACAGTTGATGTGAATTACTTGATTTAATGAGCGAACAAATAGCAGTCTGCTTAAAAATGGAAGCTATGAGCTCCAGTTGAATGCACCAGCAACCTGGAGAAGTCGAAGTCAAGTCATTTAGGGACAGCAATCAATGGAAAGAATACACAATAAATGAACGTACTGTTAGTGTGGACAGATCCTAGTATAAATACCTCCCTATTTCTCCTTTTTTTAAGCTTTGACAAAGGGTCAGTTAGACTCGAAATGTCAGCTATTGTCTCTCCTTATAGATGCTGCCATACCTGTGAGATTTTCCAACATTTTCTCTTTTGGCTTCAGATTCCAGCATCCGCAGTAATTTGCTTTTACCCTGAAGATAGCCGGCATCGTCAATTATCTAGATAAGGCAGCAAATGGCATCATTTCCTCTCTCAGTTCAAGTGCAGAATGTAAGAGCAGGAAGCTTATACAAGAACTGTATAAATAACCAGATCAATCACAGCCTGTGTGCTGCATGTGGTTCTGGTCACTATATCACATGGAAGGATGGAATTAGAATGGAGAGTGTACAGGAAGAATATGAAGATTGCAGATGCTGGAAATTAGAGTCAAAGAGTGTGGTGTGAGAAAAGCACAGCAGGTCAGGTAGCATCAGAGTGCCAGAGAAATGATGTTTCGAGCATGTTTCACTCTTGGAGGTGGTACAGAAGAGATTTGTTATTCTGGGAAACTGATAATGCAGTTATGAGGAAAGGTTGAAGTGTAGGATACTGAGAGGAGATTCGATTAGCCTGCACGTGTTGTCAAGGGCCTGGATAGAGAGGGAGATACTGTCTTCTTCTTATTGGAGACCTCAGTTACCAGCAGAAAATATTTAATTTAATTGGTTAAAATATTAGAAAAGTGGTGAGGAAAGTTGTTATTTCACCCGGAGTAAGGAAGGGATCTGGGAGTCATGCATGGAAGCGGAGTCGAGGGAGAAACTCTGGAAAATTTTTAAAATGTGCCTTGGTCTGAACCTGAAGTCCTACAGTCTCTGTGGAATCACAACAATGTTTTTTTTATTTTGGAAAGGATGAAGCTGGGTTCCACCTTCTTTTTAGTCAGTGCAGACAATTTCGAGAGTAATCTGTGTTGTAGAAATTTCTGATATTTAGACAATATCTAGAGAATCAATACAAAGGGATTGGGGAGAGGACAGAGATGAGTAGTGTGTAAATTGATTAGCATCACAAAAATACTGATTCCAGCCTTTATATACAATGCTACTTCACTGTCGTGGCATTTTTCTCCTTCTTGTATAAAAGCTGAAAACCTTTGAGTGTAATGGCTGGAGGGGGTTATGGAGATCATGAGATTGATCAGGGCGGGAAGGAGTTCGTGACATTGATAGACTGATGATTGTGTCTGCTGGAGGAGATTGTAAAGATCGGGAGCTTTCTATGTATCAGAGTAATTACAGACAAAGCTGTAAGTCCTTGATAATTATTACATAGAGAGGCAGTATTTAGAGGAGATTGGAGAGAAAGGAGGTTTATAAAATGGCCTGTATGAGTAACAGAGATAAGTAGGGGTACTTTGACTGATGGATGTTTCAGAGGTAAAAACGGATCGCACAGGATCAATGAGGTTATGGAGACACAGTATTACTAGAGTTGGAGAAGTCTTGAGACATCGCACCAATCCCCACAGAAATCTTAAAGCAAGAAGGGTGTCATTTGAACCATGATGTTTGCACCAGCTCTTCATCTGAGTTGATTCCAGAGTAGTGACCTTTTGCTTTCTCCCGTACCATTACACATTTATAAAGGTCTGTGAGAAGATTTGTAGCTTGGGTGCTCGCTGCTGTGGTTCTGTTCGCCGAGCTGGAAATTTGTGTTGCAGACGTTTCATCCCCGTCTAGGTGACATCCTCAGTGCTTGGGAGCCTCCTGTGAAGCGTTTCTGTGATGTTTCCTCTGGCATTAATAGTGGTTTGTCTCTGCCGCTTCCAGTTGTCAGTTCCAGCTGTCCGCTGCAGTGGTCAGTATATTGGGTCCAGGTCGATGTGTTTGTTGATAGAATCTGTGGATGAGTGCCATGCCTCTAGGAATTTCCTGGCTGTTCTCTGTTTGGCTTGTCCTATAATAGTGGTGTTGTCCCAGTCGAAATCATGTTGATTGTCATCTGCTTGTGTGGCTACTAAGGATAGCTGGTCGTGTCGTTTCGTGGCGAGTTGGTGTTCATGGATGCGGATCGTTAGCTGTCTTCCTGTTTGTCCTATGTAGTGTTTTGTGCAGTCCTTGCATGGGATTTTGTACACTACGTTGGTTTTGCTCATGCTGGGTATCGGGTCCTTCGTTCTGGTGAGTTGTTGTCTGAGAGTGGCTGTTGGTTTGTGTGCTGTTATGAGTCCTAGTGGTCGTAGTAGTCTGGCTGTCAGTTCAGAAATGTTCTTGATGTATGGTAACGTGGCTAGTCCTTTGGGTTGTGGCATGTCCTCATTCTGTTGTCTTTCCCTTAGGCATCTGTTGATGAAATTGCGGGGGTATCCGTTTTTGGTGAATACATTGTAGAGGTGTTCATCTTCCTCCTTTTGCAGTTCTGGTGTGCTGCAGTGTGTTGTGGCCCTTTTCAACCGTGTCTTGATGCAACTTCTTTTGCGTGTGTTGGGGTGGTTGCTTTCGTAGTTCAGGACTTGGTCTGTGTGTGTGGCTTTCCTGTACACCTTTGTGGTGAATTCTCCGTTCAGTGTTCTGCCACACACGCGGATGACAAGCAACATGAGTTCGACTGGTACAACAATACTATCATAGGACAAGCCAAACAAAGAACAGCCAGGGAATTCCTAGAGTCATGGCACTCATCCACAGATTCTATCAACAAACACATCGACCTGGACCTAAGAGACCGGCCACTGCAGCGGACAGCTGGAACTTACAACCGGAAGCGGCAGAGATAAACCACTACAAATGCCGGAGGAAAGATCACAGAACCGCTTCACAGGAGGCTCCCAAGTACTGAGGATGTCACCTCGACAGTGGACGAAATGTCTGCCACACAAATTCCCAGCTCGGCAAACAGAACCACAACAATTACACATTTCATTTAGTCGCAATAATCATCCAATCCCCTCTTGAAAAATTCCATTGAACATCCGTTTACAACACTTCCAAGTGTATCCTAGATACTCGCCAAGTTTAAAGGTTCTTACTTCTATCATAGTTCCCCTATTGTACATAACCTGAAATCTGTGTCCTCTCGTTTTGTGAGTGGGTACCATTTTATCCAATCTAATCTATTCAGTCTGCCTATGAGTTTGAAAAACTTCATCCGATCTCCTCTTAGCCACCTTCACTTCATTGAGAACAGTTCCAACAGTCTGACTTCATAACTGATCTTACTCATTCCTGGAAATATTCTTTTAGATCAGTTCTTTCTCCTTTCCAATGGGTTTATATCCTTCCGATAATGGGACACAGTTGAAGTCGAATGTGTTTGATGCAAGTTCAACATCACCCCTTTACTCTTGAACTGTCAGTATTTATAAAGACAGGAATACTGTATGCTTTGCCAATGTTTAATGTCCTACAAACTTCAATGATCTTTGCACATCATGTGCTTCTGTTTTCCTGCCTATTTTATATGGTCTTTTAATTTTCTTGTAAGAAAGTAGCATTTTCTCATGTTCCAATGTGCCAAACTTCATCAATCACCTCTCTACTGTTTCTAAGAAGTTGGCAATGTATGTTTAGAGTTCGACAACGTTTTCCTCACAGTTTACATTTTTTAAGTGCTGTGGATGAAAGGTCATTGAGTAGATTTAAAACAAAGATAGAAAAATTCTTGATTGCCCGGAATTAAAGGGGGAAGAAGGAAAATGGGCTTGAAAAACCGATCAGTCAACATTGAATGGTGGAGCAGACTCGATGGACACAGTGAGATTCTTGACCCCACTATCCTGGAATTACATTGACAGTCACAGAAACACTGACACCTTCTTCAATTTCCTGACTCCCCTGTGACTATTGCTCCTTCTTTCTTCTCCCTCCCTTCCTGTACAGTCAGGCTGCTTGTGGTACCACAAACATGGCTCTGGCTGCCCTCCCCTGAGCAGATAGTACCTTCATCAGCTTCCAAACTGGGAAACTGAATTAGGAGGGAATCTCACCTCCCCTCCCCTCCAGGGTAATCCTGTATTCCCTGGCTGTAGCTCTTGACTGATCACCCATTCCCTTCCTTTTTACAGGCCGTTATGACAGCAGTGTGATCCCCTCCATGAATTTGTTGTCCACCTAACTCTCATCATAGATGTCTCACATAATCTCCAGGCATTAGCTGCATGACTTGGTGTTCGTCTCGAACATCAGCAGTGGCTATGACTTCCCAATGTAAAAGAAAACGTTTTCCATTGAACCAACCTGCACTACCACAACATAAGCTGAAACGTGTTTAGTCTTACTCAATGAATTACGTTGTATAAAGTTAATATCAGAGGCACACGTTCAACATTCCTTCGCTTATCGACCTGTAGGTGACTGAGATTCTTTGTTATACTGATTCAGACTTTCACTTATTACTGACATATCAGCCTTCAGCCCAACTTCCAAGAAAGAAAATGTCAATTTGCAGCAATTTACAGCAAGTAACGGTTTATTAACAGCGAATGAACTTACATTTTCTTCTGTGAAGACGATTGTGTGACTTTCAAAATCAATTCAGGGGGTCACAGCCGCAGAAAGGCGTGTCTCTGTGACTCCCAGGTACATATAATCCTCCAACTCCACTCTGCTCCCTCACAGGGTCACCGTCTCTGTGACTCCCAGGGATGTGTAATCCTCCAGCTCCCACTCCACTCTGCTCCCTCACAGGGTCACCGACACTGTGACTCCCAGGTATGTGTAATCCTCCAGCTCCCACTCCACTCTGCTCCCTCAAAGGGTCACCGTCTCTGTGACTCCCAGGTATGTGTAATCCTCCAGCTCCCACTCCACTCTGCTCCCTCACAGGGTCACCGACTCTGTGACTCCCAGGTACGTGTAATCCTCCAGCTCCCACTCCACTCTGCTCCCTCACAGGGTCACCATCTCTGTGACTCCCAGGTATGTGTAATCCTCCAGCTCCCACTCCACTCTGCTCCCTCACAGGGTCACCGACACTGTGACTCCCAGGTATGTGTAATCCTCCAGCTCCCACTCCACTCTGCTCCCTCAAAGGGTCACCGTCTCTGTGACTCCCAGGTATGTGTAATCCTCCAGCTCCCACTCCACTCTGCTCCCTCACAGGGTCACCGACTCTGTGACTCCCAGGTACGTGTAATCCTCCAGCTCCCACTCCACTCTGCTCCCTCACAGGGTCACCATCTCTGTGACTCCCAGGTATGTGTAATCCTCCAGCTCCCACTCCACTCTGCTCCCTCACAGGGTCACCGACTCTGTGACTCCCAGGTATGTGTAATCCTCCAGCTCCCACTCCACTCTGCTCCCTCACAGGGTCACCGACTCTGTGACTCCCAGGCACAATTAGGCCTCGATCCTCAACGCTGATTTATATCCTCCCACTTTAGTGCCTTAAACTCCCAGGTGTGATTTGGCCTCATGCTCCTGCTCCAAGTTGGTCCCTCACATGATCACTCCTTCTGTGACTCAGTGCTAGTTTCGAGCCTCCTCCTCTGCTGTTTCTCCAACTCCAAGTCCCAGTCGGCCTCGATCCTCGCTGCTGATTTATATTCTCTCACTCTGTGCTGCTCTCTCTCAGGTTCTCTGCCTTTGTGACTCCCAAGTAATTGTATTCCTCAAGCCTGAGCTGAGATTTATAATATCCCATTCTGCACTGCCCCCTCACAGGATCACCGCTGTGCCTGGAAGATAGTGAAAAAGAGGAGGATTAGACGGGGAAGAGGGGGTTACAGTGATTGAGCGAGCTGTCGGAGATGGAACAGGTTATCTGGGGAGGTAGGCAGATCTGCAGTGCCGAAAGCAGGTTTCTGAAAGATACAGGGAGAGTTGCAGACACTGAATAAGGCAAAGGAAATAGAGAGGCGATGGCTTGTTGGTAACGGAGCCTTGTCGAGTCTAAACGGCTTTTTCTGAGCTGCTTACAGAGACAGAAAGACTTCAACCTCCAATAAGCTTGCACATTCTGTTGCAGCTTTATAGCTTCCACTGTGCTTTCTGTTACCGCTCCAACAAAACTCCCAGGCTTATTCTGTTTTCCTACATCTGCACTTTTATCCCCCCGGACCTAAGTTATTGCAAAGAAAACACCGGAGCTTTTCTAACTTCTTTATCCTCTTCATGGGTTTCCTTTTTTCCTGTGGTAAATTGTTCTTAATATCTTCACTGTGATCTACCTTTCCCTTTCCACGTGAGGATTTCTCTTTGGCCTAATTTCTATCCCTCATGGACTGACATTGATTCTGGAAGCCACACCGTGTTGTATGGATCAATTCATAATCATCAACCACTTCAGCTGTTTTACCTTTCTGCTCTTCCAAATGAGTTTGCACTATATCATGCAAGCATTTTTGAACCCCTCCAAGTTAATTGTCTCTCACCGAGCATCGTAGATTTTCTTGATTTTTAAGCTCTTATCCATCTATCAAAATTACTTGCTTGATCCTTTCAAATTCAAAATAGGTTTGACCAGGTTCCCTCCTTAGATTCCTGAAACATTCTGATTAAAAGGCTTCTGCTAAACAGGTTATGAGTTAAGAAGTGCAGAAGGAGGGGAGAAAATCCAATTTCAACATTGACACTGACTCAACCTACCCCAGACTGAACCTATCTGACCAACTAGAGAGGTGGCCACGTCCTCCTGATAATACACGTTTCTTTTTAAAGACTTGAAAGTTGTCTGCCTGCAGCATTATTGTTATGTATAAACAAAAGGACGCCAATAAACCTTTAAGAATTCAGACATATTGGTCATTTAGAACCTCTCTAAGAAAAATCACGAACAACATAACATTGTAAAGGGACCGGCTTTGTGACAACATGCCACCTTTCGCTTTGGACTGAATTCAATAAATGTAAGTCTCACTGTAATGAAGCCATAAAAGTGTATTAAGGTGTTTGTGAATTTATACAAAAAAATGCTGAAGTGCATTGTGTGTTGAAGATACAAAATTGCCTTATTCGAACAATTCGAGGAATGCCTAGGCAAATCGACACTTCCTGTGCATGGTCAGAGCAAATATGCCCCCTGAAAATCTACTGGTTGCTGCTTGTTCGAGTGAAGGGGAGCACGCTAACACTATATAGATTATGTGTTTGGGGGTGGTGGTAGGAGGTTCAGGCGGTTACAGCATTGCAAATGGACAACGTAGCAGAAACAGTTAGCCTGAGATAAGAAAACATCCATCATTCTCCCTCACAACTAACTTCACTCGAGCGATTGGTAATGGGAGATGTGACCAATAGCCAGCGATGCCAGCATTCAACCGAGTCCAGTTATTATTGTGATCTGAAGATACCACACTGACAGGAGTTAACTGATCTGTTTGTTCAGTGACTGTGATTGATGACAGACTCCATGGATTCCAAATGTGTCACTGGATGGTTTCCCTCTTCTATTTTTAAGGGGCCTATTACAGCACTTTATCCCATAGTAGCAGCAGATGCATCACCTCTAACACTAACAGGGATCCGCAGTTGCAGAGAGGGGAAGTGGATAGATAAACATCTGAGAATAGTTTAGAATTTTCCAGTAATGGATCAGAATCTGAGAATATTAGACTGGAATACTGCAACAATGGACAGGAGTTTATCCTTGGGTCTTTTCTATCTTTCGTGGTATTGGTCAAAATTACAAAATCGGATCGAAGCCGTACTGATGATTATCCAGGCGGGTTACTATCCCATGCTCGCAATTATTGGTGTTCCTGGTAAGTCTTTCCATCTCTATCTATTTATTAATCCCATAAACCATGCTGAAATTCATTACTATTTCTGTTAGCTTTATTTGCAAAGACGGAAACTATTGTCTTCAGTTTCAAATACAAATTGCACTCATTACTATAAACGTCTGAACCACCCAACACCCCAGTCCGCACAAACATCTGAGAACTAGACTGTACACCATCACAAATTACCTTTTGCCTTGAATTGATTTATTTCTCGGTATTATCCCAATCATTAAACATACCCACTACCAGGTCCGTAATATTCCCAGTCCCCAACTTGACGTCAGTGCGGGTCCCAAATAAATAATTATCTATGCCTTGGTACAATTCAGACTTTCTGCATCGAGTTCTCTTCTAAGCACTCTGTCTGTTACAAATATGGCCATCAGAACCTTTTTTCTTGTCTCCAAAGTATATTCATGAGAGGGACAGTGTGTCAGAGAAGGAATGCCGCTGGACATGTAATTCAGAGGCCCAGATTACTACACTAAAGACACTGTTTCAAATCCTACCTCAGATTATGTCAGAACTTAAATTCAAATGACAGGAATTGGAAATAAGAGCTAATGTCACTAATATCAACAATAACAGCACTAGCTTTTTTTCAATAAGTTTATCTGTTTCATTGAGGCTCTTTGGTTAGGAAATCTTTGGTAAAGAAACCTGGTCTGGCTGAAGACTGATGTCAGCCCCACAGCAATGAGCTTGGCTGTTTACTGCCTGAAGTAATGACCTCACAGTAACGGCCATTTTAGTGGTCAACAAATGCTGACCTTACCAGCGATGCAGATATGCCATCTCATAACAATATTGAAATTTAAACAAAACAAAGAATGCTGCAAGAGATCAGAAACAAAAATAAATCGAGAAACTGCTGCAGAAACTGAACAGACTTGGCACCCTTGGGTCGAGGGAAAAATAGAATTGAGATTTCGAGTCCACTGTCCCTCCATCATAACTGAACATAGCTTAAAAATATTGTGATTGATGTTGGGGACAGGGATGTCTGTTATGAAGGGGAGAAGGAGGGAGTTGAATAGTTAGAGAAAGAGAGAGTTAAAAGAACATCTGTGGTAAAGGGGAGAAGGGATGACTTGAGTAGATAAAGACAGGGAGAGAGAACAAGAAGCAAACAAAGGAATTGTTAATGATCAGCTGGAAAGAAAATAAAAATGAGATTAATCTTATTTATTTTTCTTCCATTCTTACATTACTGAAAATCATGCCATGTCGGGTATACACTAAAGTCACTGTTTAAAGTGAGTTATGTCCCTTTGTCTCTCTTCCCTGAGTGTATTCGTTATCTCCCCTCATTCATTAGTGGGATGCTGGGCCAGTATTTAATTCCCTTTCCTCATTATCAATGAGAAGGTGTTGATCAGCTGCCTTTCTGACCCACTGCAGTCCGTGGCTGTAAATAGTCAGTACTTAGGTTCATGTGGTGTCATTTCTTTGAGACTTTGTAGTGAGTGTTATAGATGAGTGGCTGGCGTATCCATTTCAAAGGGCAATCGAGAGTCAACTGCATTGCAGGAGTCACATGTCAGCCCGAACAGCTGAAGGTGGTAAATTTCATTTCCTGAAGGATATTAGAGTGCTAGGTAGGATTTTGTGGCAATTGCCAATGTTTCATAGCTTCATTTGATTTTATTGGATTCAAGTTTTACCACTTGCCGTCGTGGGATTCGATTCTGGGGTGGGGATCAGCACATGGGTCCCTGGATTATTAATACCTCAAGGACGTCACCTTCCCAGCATCTCCAACCATCGCCATTAGCAATATTAATGTTGATGTTGGTGTGGCTATGATTGAAACACAGCTGTTCACGAGGCGAAGGAATGGTTTTGCAAAACATACTTTCCTTCTTAATTTTCTCTTTATTTAAAGATTAGAGGATCGGAAATGCCCTTGGCGAAAATGAGCGGGGTGTCTTTGATCATGAGTCACGAACAGAATTCATACCAGGCAGCAAGTAATCAACATAGTAAATTGTGTACTGTTCTTCATTGCAAAATGATTCAAGTATAGGAGTGAAGACACCTTCCTGCTGTCGTAGATTGTTGTTCGGAAAGTAATTGGGGCACTATGTACGGATTATTTTTCCTTTATTAGGAATGATCACTTTACTACAGAGAGGCAGTGTAAAGGAGTTTCACTGGACTAATTCCTGTGGTGATGGTCTTTCGAAGAGGCTGTGAAAGAAATAATCTGTATCACTACAAAAAAAATTGTATTAAAACTTGAGGGTTATGGATCAACACTCATTAATTTCAAAACGGAACATTGACAGCGTTATTTAAAACATCTGCGATACATGCTTTCACAATTGGGCAAATATATAGAAAGGAAACGATTTGAAGGGCAGGGGGAAAGTGTAGGGAAACGGGGTTAGCAAAAATGGACATTTTGGTCAGCATTGACCAGTTTGGGCTGAACGGCCTGTCTCCGTTCTGTCGGACTTTATGATACTATACTTACCTGAGTGGGGACTCATGTTCGTGAAGTGAGAGCTCCAGGTTCTGAATGAACTCTCTCTACCTCAATGTGCAGCTGGTGTGTGACCCTGTACTGAACGTCACGTTGTTCACAAATCTGTAAGTAGCCACACTCTGATAGTGTTCGCCATTAACACTAGCTTCTGACCTCCATACAGAACACTAGCCTGTCTTCTCAGTGATTGGAGATGCCTCCTTGAGACTTGACACAAACCATCCGCTGTCCCTCCTCACTGTCAGCAAACATGGTATCGTTAATGTAAGACGTGTGTACCATTAGCAATGGAGCCAAGAGGAACAACACGGAACAGCCTGTCTGTGCAGACTATGCTTCATTGATTTGTCATGTTGGAGCATCAATGGCACCCTCCTTTCTGTTACAGTCTGGAGGGGCTGAATGCCCTCTTCTCTTCATGCATTTGTGTTTCGAGGGGCGGAATGTCCTCCTCCTGGTTTCAGTAAAAAGTTTCATGGACACTATTGGGCGACCCTTGGTTCAAGCTTACCAGTGTGATGTACTGTCTAGACTCCTTACCTTCCTCGGTAATAGTAGACAGGCAGGGGGCAGGAAGAACACAGCAAGTCACACAACATTTGAGTTCTCCAATTTCAGGTAAACTTTCTTCTAATCCACCAACTCCCTTCCCAGCCTCTCCCCTCCCTTCCTTTCCACTGATCAAACCTTTTCCCGGCTACCACCCAGATTCAGTCCTCTCATAGTCCAACCGAGTGGTACCCCTTTACCTGTATCCACCTATCCCCACCTCACCACCGTGCCTCCTCTTTTCTCGCCCCGCCTCTTTATCTTTAGCTCCCTTATGTGCCCGCAGTAATGAAGAAGGGTTATACCCAAGGTGTTGCTTATCCACCGACTGATGCTGCCTGGCTTGTTGTAATCTTCGGCCTCCTGCATGTCTATTTTGGATTCCAACATGCGTAGATTGTTTTTTTTTCAAAACCTCTTCCTGTGTAGTCGGCTGGAGAAAGCGAATGGGCTGCGCTTCTTCTTACCAATAGTTTTGATGCGTTGAATGGCTTTCTGACATTCCTGTGAAACCAGCTTGAGATGCTGCATGAGCTTCCTTTTTTTTAACCATGGAAATGTGTAGGTTCTGATCGCACTATTACACTGTTACTGACACTTTAACAACACAAGTTTGAATGCTGTCTGTTATTGATACTTTAGCACCTGTGGAGGAGAGCAATGTTCTGAACATTGTGTGATCTTGACTGAACATCACCACTTTTGATCATATGGTAGAGGGAAAGACATTGATGAATCAGCTGGAGTTGTTTGTGCCGAGAAACATTCCCTGAGGATCGCCTTCAGAGTTATCCAGGGACTGAGAGGATTGATCGCCACCAGCCACATTGTGTTCTCAATGACCCAAACAGTGGGGATTTCAATCTTGTTCAGCTTCCTTGACACCTTGTTCAGTCAAATCCTGCAGTGATGTCAGGGCCAATCACTCTGACATCGTGTTCATATCTTTTGCTCATGTCAATAGGCCAAGGCATATGTGTGGGGAGTGTTTCCTTCTCTCAGAGGATAGTGACTGTTGGGGCCTCTCTATTCCAGACAGCTACGTCATTGAAAAGTTTGGGGCGTGGGGTGGTGTTAATGGATTTTGACACGTTAGGGAGTTGAGGGCTACAAAGAAGTGGGCATGAAAGAGAAATTCTGGCCAAGAACAAATCAGCCATGACCTTACTGAATTGAAGGGCAGACCTGAGGAGCTATGTAGCCTAGTGTTATTCCAGTAAACCCCATTGTCCACTCACTTTGTGGCCTCTTCCATTTCCTGTATTACTGACTTGAAGTAGCTGCATAGACTGATACTGTTACTGCATGATCTAAACTGGGTCTAGTTTTATCGACTTGAGGGACTGATTAGTCTCCTCCTGTTACTGTATATCAGGCTCCATGGGCTGAAAAGTTTCATCTTGTTCTGGTGTAAATCCATATAGTACAGATCTACCACCATTGGAGAAAGTGAGCACTGCAGTCGAAAGGTGTGACACTGGTAAAGCACGGCAGGTCATGCAGCATCCGAGAAGCAGGAGAATTGATGTTTTGGACATTCCTGAAATGGGCTTATGCTCGAAACGTCTATTCTCCTGCCCCTCCGATGCTGCCTGACCTGCTGTCTGTTGCCAGTACTACACGTTTCGACGTCTACCGGCCCACCCTAGTCAAACTTCCTGATCACACCATCAAAGAACTTTAAACACATTCATCAGGTGTGAACATCCACTTATGCTTACTATTCGTAATCAAACCCTGTTTTCCAAATGTATGTTATCCCTCAGAATCTTCTCAAGTAATTTCCCTTCCACAGATGTTAAACCTACTGGTCTATAGTTCCCTGACTTTATTTTTCAGTCCTTCTTGAATAAGGGTACAACATTTGCAATCCCCCAGTCTTTCGGGATCTCATTTTTGGTAAATGATTATCAAAATTATCAGCCAGGACCACCATAGCTCCTCTAGCCACTTGCAGTGTTCTTGAATATATCTGGTAAGGACGATGAGATTTATCCAACTTCGAGCCTTCCAATACACACTGTACCTCCTCTACTGTGATATAGACTGTCCCTAAGATATCATATTCAACTTTCCCCAATTCCGAAGTATTCGTGTCTTTCTCCACGTTAAACACAGAGGAGAAATATAATTTGAAGGCATTACCCATCTCTTATGGTTACACATATACGTGCTCACTTCGGTCATTGAGTGGTCCTATTCTCTCAATAGTTAATGCTTTTCCTTTAATAGACTTAAAGTACCTCTTTGAATTCACCCTAAACTTCTCAGCCAAGGCTATCTCATAGCCTTTTATTGCTGTCCTGATTTCCGGCTTCAGTAAAGTCCTGTATCCCTTACATACATCCAGGAGTTCCATTGATCCCACCTGCCTGGACTTGAGCGACACTTCCACATTATTTTTCAGGTCAAAGCCTCAATAATTCTTGTCATTCAGGGTTCCCCATTCTTGTCAACTTTCCTTTCACGCTCACAGGAACATATACTGTAGATTTTGAACTCTAACTGTCTCGTATTTGCCAGAGTTCCCTTTGCCTGCAAACAAACTGCTCCAATCAACCCTACAAGCTCCTGTATAAATCCACCAAAATTCATCTTGCTACAATTTAGAACTTGAACGTGTGGAGCAGTTTCATCTTCCCTCTCCATAACCATTTGAAAATCAATAGAACTATAGTCAGTGATCGCAAAATGCTCACCCACTGTCACCTCTATCACCTGTCCTGCCCTATTTATTAAGAGTAGGTCAACTTTTGCCCCTTCCCGAACAGGACCCTCTACATACCACTTGAGGAAACTTTCCTGGCACACTTTATGGATTCCATTCCATAAAATCCCTAAAAGCTCTGACAGACCCAGTCTGCCCTATTAAAACCCCTATTATGACAACCCAATTGTTCCTGCAAGTCTCCCCTCTCTCCCGCATATTTGTTCCTCTAATTAACATTGACAATTTGGGGACGTATAGTAGAACCCCACTAAAGTCACCATCCCGTTCTTATTTCTAAGTTCCGCCCGCAAACCCTCACTGGTTGATCCTTTATTTATATATCATCTCTGATCATTGCTGTGATACTCGCCTTAATCAAAAACGTAACGCCCCCTCCCCTCCTTCCACCACCCTGTCCTTCCTAACGCACTTTATCCTGGTACATTAAGTTGTCAGTCCTGTCCCTCCTTTAGCCAGGTTTCTGTAATGGCTAAAATATCCCTGTCCCACGTACGTATCCATGCCCTGAGTTCATTGGCCTAACCAGTCAGCTCTTTTATCTTGAAATAAATGCACTTTAATTAGCAGACATTCCTGGTTCACTATGGTATTCTAGCCTGAACTGTCTCTCCAGCTTACTGTTTCTGACTACTGTATGTCCTTTCAGCCTTGAACTTTCCTCCATGATCATGAGGATAACTCCACCCCTTCGTCCCCCGCCAATCTAGTTTAAACTTCCCCATGTAGCACGAGCAAAACTGGCTGCCAAGCTGTTGGTCCCCCCTCCACTGCATGTGCCACCTGTCCCTCTTGAACAGGTCAACTCTGTCACAGAAAAGATCACAATGATCTAAAAGTCTGAATCCCCCCTCACTATCAATTCTTTCGTCACATATTTATCTGCCATATCCTCCTATCCTTACCTTCACTAGCCCATGACACTGGAAATAATCAGGAGATTACCACTGTTGAGATCCTGGTTTTTAACTTTTCTCCAATCTCTCTGTAATCTCTGTGTAGGACCTGATTCCTATATCTACCTGTGTCATTTGTGCCAACGTGCACAATGACTTCTGGCTGAACACCCTCCCCTTGAGAATGCTCTGCAGCCGATCGGAGACATCCTGGACCCTGATACCTGAGAGGCAACACACCATCGTGGTTTCCCGTTTGCGGCCACTGAATTTCCGATCTGTCCCTCTAACAATCGAATCCCCTATCTCTAAGACCCTGTTTATCTTTATCCTTTCCTGGCGCTACCCAGAGCCAGTCGTAGTGCAACCAACCTGGCTACTGCTGCTTTCCCCTGAACGATCATTTCCAGACACCCATCCCCCATCCGCCAAACACACACAAAATCAGTATCCAAAATGGTATACTTGTTTTTGAGAGGAATAGCCACAGGGGATTCCTGCACTCCCTGCCTACTCCCTTTGCCTTTTCTGGTGGTCGCCCAGCTACTCTCTGCCTGGAACACGACAGGAAGCAATGAAAGCCTGTTGGATTCAATTCCACTTATTTAAATCAAACAGGGCTGACAGGCAAGGATGATGAACTCAGGTAGTGGATCTTTACATGGGACTGGGATATGATAGTCTTTACAGAAACTTGGCTCAGGGAGGGACTTAGGTGTGACCACCTCACTGAAGCTCTTATTGATGAAGTGCTCCGTTTCTGGGTGATCCGAAGAGCAGCCAGTTCCAGCTCCAGCTCCAGAACACGATCTCCCAAGGAGCTGCAGCTGGTTGCACTGCCCACACGTGTAGTCATCAGGGACATTGGAAATCTCCCTGAGCTCCTACATCCTGCAGGAGGAACGTGCAACTGCCCTAACTGCCATATCAGCAGCTGTCAGACTAGCGTTAAAAAGGACTTTACCTGAGCGTACCTGTACTTTTTGGTGAGCTGCTGCTCACCGAAACCTCTCAAACCAAAACATTACTACCGACTCTGCGACTAGCACCACGTCAATAGACCACTCCACATTTTGTTTTGGTTAGGGAAAGAGGGAGACACTAGACTGATGTAGCATTTGGGCCTTATGCCCTCTTAACACCAGGCCCATGCTTAGACTTTGTCTTGCTGAGGTCTTCCTTCTAGAAGTGGTGACTGCGCTGGTGCAAGTAGTCACCCCGACAGTCAATCTGCGTTGTCGCAGTCCTCTGGTCTTTTCTGTCTATTAGTACTGCATTTATGAATTACTTGAATCTATAGATTGCATTCCAAACTGTGTCTCACTCCGGAGGGAGAAAGGTTGATGGTCCAGTGAATACAAACTATGACAAAAAGTTTACCATTAGACAAATGAGTGATATTATACCCATCCGCTCGCTGAGTCTGTTTTTTTTTTCCTTTCAATTGGTGTATATTTATTCTGATAACCTTCCATTCCATTTTCCTGCGTTTTCCCCATAACCCTTGTTTAAAAATCTGCCCGTCTCAGACTTGAAGATATTTAGTGATCCAGCCTCAAAAACTTTCACAATTTTCTACATTTGTTTCCATCCAACTGGTATGAGACTTGGTCGTCTTTAATCCCATGGCATTTTTTCGAGCACTCTGTGTGGAAGTTGAACCAACATTAGATGTTGTCCTGTTGGACTACACCACCTCTGTTGCCAGAGGCAAAACAAAAAACAACACAAACTTAAAGAGCCTGCAATCCCCTCCCTGATCTTCCACAACAGGCTAAGATACAGTTTATCCAAATCGAGGGATTTGTCCACTTTTTATCCTGCATCAACCTCCATTTCTTCCTCAGCTTCTGTGTCAATTTGCACACTGTCAGGAACAGACGGTGAATCCAGGAACTGCTTCTCCAAAGTGAAGACCAATATGTAGTAAGTGTTTTGGATATTATCTGGCTGTGTGCACAGGTTGCCTCCTCAGTCCCTAATACTCCCTATCCTTTCTCTTGTTACCCTCTTGCCCTTAGTAATCCAATAAGATATCTTTGGATTCTTGAAGATATCGCCCAGTAATGTTTTTATCTCTCCCCCCCCCCCACCTCCTTTTTGCTCTTCTACTTACTTTCTTGTGTTTTGCTCTACATGCTCTCTGCTCTTCTGGGACCTCCATTAACCTGTTCACTTTATTTCTCCTCTAAGCTTATCTTTCATTTTGTAATCCGTTCTGAATATTTGTACACATCCAAGCTTCACTGGGCTGGTTTTCCTAAATTTCATTTTCCGTGTAACATGTTGCGGCGACACTCTCATCAATTCCATTTTGAGCATGTGACACCCCCCAACCCCACGCTGTTCTGCTACAGTTTCACCCAGAAGTAACTGCACTGTAGCCAAATCCTTGTCTTTGTTTTGATAAAATCTGCCTCCCTCTTCCAAGTTATTCTTATGTTTCAAACCTTTATCTTTTGGTCTTTTCCTTAACAAGCTAAAGTACATGCGTCATGGTCACTGGTCCGACAATGTTCTCCCAATTCTGCCTGCAACACCTGACTGGCTTCATTCCCCACAGTGAGGCCCGGCACAGCCCCGCCCATTTTTGTATCTGCTACATGTTGATATTAGAGGCTCTCTGGAATAAATGTCAATACATGCTTAACACATAAGGATGGAGAGTGTGGGGGTTGTGAGGGAATGAGGTGTGTGAGAACAGGGAGACAGTGCAGAAGAAAATGTTAAAGGGGAAAGGGGTTGGGTTGGGGAATTGTGTGATTAACAACTGGCAGAAAAACACAGGAAAACTTGCTATTTGTCAAAGTGAATACCTGGGAAATAATTTATTATGCTTCAGAGAAATAACACCCTTCTTGCTAGAGGTCTGCATTATAATGGAGGAAAAGCTGTGTTTATATTATGGCTTTAGCTATACTAATGGTGGCAAACAGCTGGAATAATATCAGTGCTGTCGTTGGACAATGCTTACACTCAGCATATAAATTACCCTGGATGTTCCCAGAGATGGCTGGGCTGCCTTTGGTTGAGTAAGTGCTGAAGCTGCATGAGATGATGCTGGTTTGTAATATAGATACTTACTGAGTACAGACAAAGGAACAAAGCAGCAACTGCCTTTGCTTATTGTTTCAGTATATATCAGAGTGTTCATGGCTGCCACTGCAAAAAACCGTGCAATGAAAAACAGTCCAATCACGCCTGTGCCAGAAAGTGAATATCCAAAGGCTTTTTAAAAGTTTGTGAGGTTACCTGCCTCATCCACCCTCCTAGACAACGCATTCCAGATTCATACCATTATGTCAGTTCGAAACACATTCCACAAATCCTCTCTCAATTCCCTGCCTTTCACTTTAAAAGTGTGTCCCTTCATTGTTGATCCTTTGACAAGGGAAATAGCTGCTGTCTGTTCATCCTCTCCATACCCCTTACGCTCTTGTACACCTGTACCATATTCCCTCCTTAATCTTCCCTGCTGCAAAGAAAAAACGAGCAAATTTAGCCCTCCTCTTTCATACTCACTTTTGAGTACTCTCTTATCTTGTTACTTCTGACTTGCATCTTCCAAATTTATCGATGTTAAATTTCATCAGGCCATTGATCTGACTGTTTGAATAATCTGTTTGTATCCTCCTGTAGCATAACACTTTCCTCCTGACTGTGATCCACCCAGCTCATCTTTGTGTCATCCATAACATTGGTCATCATTTCACTGCTCCCCACCTCCACATTCTCACAATCGTCATTTCTGAATATCACAAACAAACTGTGATTTCCTTCCTGTTCTCCAGATGTTAGTCAGAGGACGATTTGACAATTCCAGTCTCTTGCTTTTCCTATTTTGGTGAAGTTATGCGTGATGTAGTTAACACATCTTATGAGGGATCCAGAAATGTCATTTCGACACAGAGTTGAATTCAACTTTTACATTCTGCCACTCTGCATGTTTTATTTATAAGCATTGTAAATAATTTAGGATAAACTAGGGTTTGACACCTTGCAGTGGAACATTAGCAGTTTGTGTGGAACTGTTCTTTGTAACATTCCCCGCAATAACCAAAGCTGACGAAATGTTTCATCTGCAGGATGGACATGGACTCATTCATTGTTTGTATAAATCATCGAGTGTGATGAGTGCCCTTACATAAATTCTATGTAATGGGCAAACTGCAGAAGATCAAATCATATTCGCATATCAACCTTGAATTTGAAGCTAATATATACTGTAAAAAAATCAAAAATATTGAAACACCACGTAGGGGAGAAAGAAACATGTCGTCTCCACTTGATGAAGCTATAGAAATATACAGTACATGTCCAACCTGAACAAGAATCAAGTGATAGAAAAGAGAGTACAAGGAATCCTTTCGAAATTTTGAATGGAATCCAGATCCCGATTTTCTTGTACAGTGATGTTTTCTCATCCAATCTCATTTTCTCAAATGCAAGCTTTTCCCTGTCACTAAAACTTCATCTGCCATTCTTCCTCCTCCGTCCTACTCTTTTCTTCCAGTCCAACTTCCCTTGCACTACCTTTTCTGCTGCTACATACTCTTCCACTGATGATCTCCCTTCACACTCTTCTTTTGCCACTCCCACTGTAAGTTACACCAATTCCCGTTACTCCCACTTTCTCTGGCCATCCCTTCCCCTTTTTGCTTTCCAACTGGGATGGTGGGAGCCGCTGGCTTCTGTGCTGCTCTTGGTCATCCGTAAATGATGAGATTGAGATGATCAATGTCCAATAGGAACAGACAATAGTGAGTTTCTGTTATTGTCTGATGCACCGTGAACAGGCTGGTTTTGTTCCTCATGGTACAGAGTGGAGTGTCTTTCTGTCTCTCTGTCACAGCATTTAACCAAACAGCCTCATCACAAATCGGACAAACCTCTCCTCAGAATCAGAAATCCATGCATCAGTTTTCCCTTAAACATTGTGTGGAGAGTGAGCACATTGTTCAAACAGGCCGTGTACTATCCTTTTGTTCTTTATTCATGTCACTGATTTTACAATATCAGGTGAGGTCAGAGTAACTTGCGTTGCATCAAAGTAGTATTTGACTCATGTGACATCCAGGATCCTGAGTAAACTGTGGTAAATGGGAATCGCAGGAAATTCTGCGCTGGTAATTTCCTCACAGAACAATGACACTTTGCTCAGAGCTATTGGGAATGTCAAATAAACCCTGTCCTTGCTAGTGCCTTCAAAAACCATGGATAAATTTGCCCTGTTAATAACATCAAGATATATGATGTTTTCAGATTGGTCTAAAGTCTCTAAAAAGTAAGACCTTGCTGGTCGAGTGTCACTCCAGTGAAATCAGGACGTTACAATAAGATTACCTTCCCAACTATTTTCAGTCAGTTACTTTCTGAGGACTGATCGTGCGATATCAGTACCACTGAGATCAACGTTTTCTCTGTTCAGCAGCATCGCATTATATTGTCTCAAAGCTGCACCACTCCACAATTCTAATTTATTCACCGGCTTATTCGTCGTGCTAACCAGATGTACTGGGCACACAATTTTCAACAACGTGGTGATGCCCTTGACCCTCTGGAACCTTCCTCCCCTCTCATACCCTGCCCTCTGACTCCATGCTCTCCCCAAACTCTACCTCTTGTCGTTTATTCACCATCCCTCCTGAACTTCCACTCTCTAATGCTGAATGTTCTGTACTTAGCAAATATCTGAACTTTACCTCTCTGTGCCCCCAGTTTAATGAATTTTAGGGATGACATTAAGTTGAGCTCTTCCACTGTCTTCGCCTCAGTGCCCGTTTCTTTATGCAAGATTCCTTTCCCTGTCCCATGTACCAGCTTTCCCAGCTGCATCACTCTCCCTCGACCTGGACCCCGCCCTCTGGCCTTTACCTGAACTAACTCGGTTCATTGAGAAATCTCCACATAACATTGGTTGTCTTAATGTCTCTGCACTCCCCTCACCAAATCCAACCTGTCGCTGTCCGAACAGCCTACACTCCATGTGCTGAGATCCAACCCTGACTGTGTTACTTAACCTGTCCGGATAAGTCTGGTGGACTGCTTTTGAAATTGCAGAGGTTGAACGCCCACTCTCAGATACCTCCTCTAATCTCCTCCTGCACCATGATCTTACCATGGCACATCAGGCCATTGTAGCAACTATGATAACTGACCATCTTGCATCTGGAGATTCCTGCCCCACTCATCTCTCCCCCCAACTGCCCCCAAGTTAATGGTCCTCTGATAGTAGAACTCGCTTCTATCTTCCCCCCCCCCAAAACAAAATTCACAAACTGAACTGCCTGGGCAGACCCATTGATTCAGCCTGCCCCTGCCACACAGAGGAAGTGCATGGATACACACTTGGGCCCCAGTTATGCCTGTTTCTTCTTGGGGGACGTCGACCATTCCCTGTTCCAGTTCTACTCCAGCACCCAACCACAAATCTTTGTCCGATACATAGATGATATCATCGCTGCTCCATCTCTCTCTCTTGTCCAGAATTGGAAAAGTTCACCGATTTCGCTTGGAAGTTGAAACTCTCCATCACTTTCACCTGGTCGATCTCTCGCTCCTTCCTTCCTCTCCTCAACATTTGTGCTTCCATTTCTGGGGATAGCCAGGCCACTGATATCCGGTATTAATCCTCCGACTCCCACAGCTTCCTGGAGTATACATCCTCACACCTGGTTTCCTGCATAGACTCAATTTCATTCCCCCAGTTCCTCCATCTCCACCGCATTGCTTCTGATGATACTACATTCAACAAGGAAGCCTTTGAAGTGTCCACCTTGTTCCTCCATCAAGGGATTCCCCATCATTATTGTCAACAGGGTCGTCAACCGAGTCTGACCCATTTCCTGCACTTCTAGACTCCCCCTCCCCTTCACTCTCACAACAGAGTTTCCATTGTTCTCACCTACTATCCCAGCCGCATTCACATGCAGAGGATCATCAGCCCACATTTCCCCCACCTCCAGCGAGATGTCCCCACCTGCACATATTCACCTCTCCTCCCCTGTCCACATTCTAGAGGGATTATTCCCTCCAGGATACACTGGTCTACTCTTTATTCACTCCCACCACAGGTCCACTTCACTTCCCCTGCCGGAGGTGTAACACTTTCCCATTTACCTCCCGACTCATCATTATCAAAGGGCCCAACTATACCTTCCAGGTGAAGCAGCACCTTACCAACAATCCTGCAATCCGGTCTACTATATGCGCTGCTCACAATGTGGTCTCCTCTACATTGGGGAAATGAAGGATAGACTGGGTGACCGCTTCACAGAACATCCAAGTTGGACCGCTGCAGACGACTCTGTGCTTTCAGTTGCCTGCCAGTTTAACAGCCCATCCTGTTCCTTGACCAATATCTCTGTGTCAGTCTTGCTGCAGTGTTCCAGGCAAATTCAGCGCAAGCTGAAAGAACTACACCTCATTTTCCATGTGAGGACTTTGCAGCCCTTTAGATTCAATAAGAAGTTCAATAATTTTCGGGCCTGAACTCCCCAAAGTCCTAGCCCCCTATCCATACACCAGGCCGAGTTGTCACATAGCCTTCCATTTCTCACACCCTATTGTTAGCTACGAACAGTCTCCATTAAGAGCTATCCAGTCTCTTCTGCATATAAACCAACATTTTCCGTGTTACTATCAGTTCTGAGGAAGGGGCACTGGACCTGAAACGTTAACTCTGATTTCTCTGCACAGATGCTGCCAGACCTGCTGAGCATTTGCAGCACCTTCTGTTTTGTTTCAACATTTTCATCGCAAGTTCTCACAATGCAATACGTCACCGATATTTAGAGCCCTGTCAAACATAGGAACTTTGTAATTTCTCATTTAAAATCAATAACAAATTACTCGAGATTCAACTGAGAGATAACAGCTTTGCTGCGATCATTCAGATCGGACTCTTTGTCACAGTTCAGAAAGAAGAAAGAAATCTAAAGAGCTGGAGCGAAACTCAGTAAATCTGGCAACATCTGAACAGAGATGCAAAAAATTAACCTTTGATTCTAATAGGACTTTTCAGAACAGTGTCACATCATATGACATATGTTAATTCTGTTGCTCTCGGCAGACACTTCCTCAACTTTTTCGTTTCTCCAGCATTTCTGTTTGCATTTCATGTTTCCATTATCTCTATATTTCATGTTTCTTGACAGGTCTACATGTTGACCTTGGTAATATTTGGACAATGTGGTCCTTTCATGTTTCTATTACAGTTGCTGTGTCTGTGACACCTGAATTATAGCCGAAATCTGTTTCTTTTTTAAGATTAGAAAGTAAAAAAAATCTGAACATGTTTAAATCTCAGGAAATCTATTTTGTTTGAAAATACATTTTAGAGGCAGCTGAACTTCATGAATTAATAGGGATAGGTTTTTGATGATGGAACACTCCGTGTCCTTCATTCAACTAGCTTGACTCCCCAATCTCCAAAAGCTTTCAATGCATAACATAGAATTATTACAGCAAAGGTGGTGAAAACTCAGCCCATTGTCTTTTCCAGTTTGGAATTAGCGATATTTCGACTATCATTCTCCTGTATTGTCCCCGTAGCCCTGTACATTTTGTTATTAGCATCTGCTTTTAATTGTAAGCATTCTGCCTGATATGAACAACATGATCAATCTCAATCAAAAACAGACGTTGGAGGGAAAGCTCAGCAGGTCTGGCTGTATCTGTGAAGAGACATCAAAGTCAATGCTTCAGATTCGGTGACACTAGTAAATCTGTATTCCCAATGATTAAATGGTGTGTATATAAAACATAGTTCACTTTATCACATTTAAAATTATCCGGTTCAGTTCACATTGTCATTGAGCATTACATATCCCAAACGTTGGCTCATTCCTTGTTGTGAACTATATTTAATTCTATCTGACGTTAAGAGAATTAATAACTGGGGAATATCATTGTACTCCCCATGCAGTCTCCACAGCCACTACCCCCATTCCGCCCGATCTACTAGCCAAACCTGACTTATTAATTTATAAGTCTTAATGAATAAGTTCACTTTTGATTTCGGACTGAGGGATAAAAAAGTGAAAAATTATTGCTTTACAGCAAATGAAACTGCATTAAAATGTTTATCAATTTGTATAAATTAATAACTGAAACATATTCTATATGGAAAGTCCAAAGTTTCATTATTAGAGCAGTGAGAGGACCATTCAGAGAAGTCCAATCTTCCTGTCTATGTTCAGCGTAATTTTGCCCAGTGACTGTCGGCTGGGGTTTGGTCCCGTGAAGGAGAGATCAGCATAGTAACAACATCCTGATTGTGTTTCTTTTTATTTAGTGGAGGGGCAGGGATTCCGGGTACGATGGTGACAGCATTGCAAGCGTACAACAGGGCAGAGTCATCTAGCCTGCGATAAGAAAACGTCCATCATTCTCTCTCACAACTGACTTCACTCGAGGAATTGGCGATGGGAGATGCGACCAATAGCCAGCGATGACAGCATGAAGTCCAGTCCAGTCCAGTTATATTGTGAACTGAATGTGCTGTATTGAAAGCTAGAGCTGTTTGCTCAGTGACTGTGATTGATGTCAGTCTCCATGCATTGTCACTGTGTCCTATTGGTGAGGGGCTTCACTCAGTGCGCTATCCCAGCCTAGGAGCCGATGCATCAGCTCCAACAGTAACAGAGCTCAGCAGCTGTACAGACGTGGAGAGGATAGGTCTGAATCTGCGAATAATGGACTGGATAATTACACAAATGGAGAGGAGGCTTTCCTTGGGTCTTTTCAACATTTCCCTCTGCTGTAAATTTCTACCTTATCGGATATTAGTGGTGCTGATTGGGCGGGGTGGAGAGTGTGTGACTAACCTATGGTGGAGGAGCGACACTCCGAAATCTAGTGTGCTTCCAATTAAATCTGTTGGACTATAACCTGGTGTTGTGTACTTTTTAACTTTGTACACCCCGGTCCAACACCAGCATCTCCAAATCATAACCTATTCTCGCTATTGTTGGAGTTCTCTACTTCTGTCCATTCATTAATCCCATAAACAAGTTTGAACTTCATTGCAATTTCTGTTATCTATATTTGCCCATGAAAGAAACTTTTATCTTCAATTTCAATTGCAGTTTCCATGCATCTGAATTGCAGACCACTCCCTTACAAACATCTGAGAACAAAACTGTGCACAAACTCGAGATCCCTTTTTGCCCTGAACTGATTTATGCCTCTTGTTCTCTCTGTCACGAACCCTGTCCACTACCAGCTCATAATATCCCCAGTCTCCATCTCTGCGTCAGTGCTGAACAAACCATTGTCTGCACGTTGATAAAATTCAGGCTTTACATTTCAAGCTCTCTTCTGGCCACTTTTCCAGTTACAAGTATTTCAATCACAAAATTGTTCTTGTCTCGGACGTTACTTCATGATTAGGACAATGTATCAGAGTAGGAATGTCGCTGGATGTGATTCAGGAGCAAAGCTTATTAAACGAAAGACACTGTTTCAAGCGATTTGTTTCAAGTCTTACCACAGCTGATGGCAGAATTTAAATAAAAATGATAAGATTTGGAATAAAAGTGAATTTCACGAAAAACAACTATAAAACCCACATTTTGTCTGAAAATTTTCCTGTTCCACTGACGACCGTCGGTAAAGAAATCTAACGTTACTACCCAGTCTGGGTTAAGTGTGACTTCAGACCCATATCAATGTGCTTGACTTCATATTGGCTTGAGGAATGGCGTCAGAGTCAGGGCAATTAGTGATGATTAACAATTGCTGCCCTTGGCAGAGATGCCGACATCCCTCGGAATAACACATTTGAAGGTAAAACCAAATAAAGAAAGATGCTGGAGATTTGAAATTGCATAAATAATGCAAAGAAAAGATCAGAAAGTGCTGGGGAGCTTTTCTGAACTGAAAGCAGCTGGAAAATAGTGTGAACAATGCTGGTGACAGGGAAGTCTGCTTTGAAGGGCAGGAGGAGTGAGTTGAATCGATAGAGAAAGAGAGAGATAGAAGACAAAGAGCAAACAAAGGGAATGATGATCAGCTGGGGTGGAAATAAAATATGAGATCCTCCTCATTTATTTTTAACTTTTCCCATCTTCCTGAATATCATGCCGATGGTGGTACATGGATACCCCGCTTTTCAAAAATTCGCTTTTTTCCACTTCCCTTTGCGGAAAACCTCCATTACGTCCTGTTTTCACTAACCAAAAGAAATCCGAAGAGGATTTTCACTTTTAACAAGAAAAGTAAATTTTTCACCCGTAAATTAATGCTACTTCACTTTATGCCTTTTCAGCTTATGAAAGGCTTTGTAGGAACACTCTACTTTCAGATACTGAGGGAAATCTCGATCTATCTAAGATCATGTTTAAAGCGATTTGATCCCACCTGTCTGTGTTCCCTGAGTGTCGTCATGTTCTTATATTTATTAATGGGATATAGGTATCGCTGGGTGGGCAGCATTAGTTCACTTTGTTGATTGCCCTTGAGAAGACCTTGAGCCTCACAGGGCACTTACACAGAGTGAGGCACACAAGGTGACAGCAACACAGGAGCAGTGCGATTCAAGATCGAATTTAGCAAGATTAATATTATTTGAAAAATTAGAGATGTCAATTCGTTAGTCTAATTACGGTAGGGAAGAAGGTGTTCCTGAGCATGCTGGTCCATGTTTTCAAGTCTCTGTATCCCCTTGCTTTTGGAAGAGGTTGTAGGACATCATTACCATTTTGGGAGAGATATTTGATGTTGCCAGCCTTTCACTGACAACGAGAAGCATAAATGGATGGAAGGTTGTCCTCCATGATAGTCTGGGCTGTGCATAAATCCGTCTGTAGTTTCTTATGGTCCTGGGAAGAGCTGTTACCGTCACACTATTATGCACATGAATAGAATGCTTTCCGTTGCCAGTATGCAGAGCACTGGGAGAAGGCAGTTCCAAAATATTTAGATGTAACAATTGACCGTTAAATAGATATCTACATTCTGATTGCTGTTTTGACAACAATTGAAATTTAACCAATAAATTTAAATGATGTCTAAGATACCAAATTGAATTTATTGTATTGCCAACATCCAACCAAAGAGCCATCACATGCTTCAAAAGAATAGAGAAGCCATCACCATGACAATGAGGGAGAAAGAGACGGACGCATATAAGGAGAGAGAGAGAAAACACAGCGAGGAAAACAGAAGGACAGTCAGTAAAACAGAGAAAGGAAACAAAACAAGAAACAAACAGTCACAATAACAGGAGGAAGGGGAGATAGTAAGTTCTGGGAAAGAAGCAGAAGACAGAGAAAAGGAAAACACGGAAACAGACAGTGTGAGAGAAATAGTGAGATACAAAGCACACAGGGAGTGGGGATGGGGTCACAGTGTGCTGGGGGTGTGCATCAGAGACAGCTGGGAGTGAGCACTGGAGGAACTGGGGGAAAGGAGGTGAGGATTTACTTTGACCTGTACCAAGATATACAGGCAAAGCATAGTAAACAATGATGTACAGAACAATGGCTATAAAATGTGTTTTAGAGCCATGCAGGTTATGCTGCACAGGGGGTGGGCGAGGCGAGATCAACAGGAACAAGATCAGCATTATCTGAGATTAGAGAGTACACTCATCAGTCTAATAACAGTCAGGAAGAAACTGTTCGTGAACCAGCTACTCAGTGTTTTCAAGCTTCTGTTCCTTTTAGCCTGATGGAAGCGGTTATAGGAGAATATTACTGGGGTTCTGATGGGTCATTGATAATGTTATAACAAAGAACATTCCAGCACAGTAACAGGCCATTCGATGGTCCAAGCCTGCGCCAATCCAAATCCTTTACCTAAGCCTGTCGCCAATTTTCTAAGAATCTGTATCTCTTTGTTCCCTGCCCATTCATGTAAGTTTCCAGAAACATCTTAAAATAAACCACTTGTCACAGTTCTCCATTTTGAGAAACTCCCTCCCCTTACTATTCTCTGCCTCCTGTTGCCCAGCCAGTTCTTTATTCACCAGCTCGCGCACCATGTGACTTCACTTTCGACATACCCCGACCATGGGGAAACATACCAAACGCCTTCCTGAAGTCCACGTACATGACATCTACAGACCCTCCCTCATCAATAAACTTTGTCACTTCCTCAAAGAATTCCATTCATTTGGTAAGACATGACCTTCTCTGCACAAAACCATATTGCCTATCACTGGTAAGACTATTTTCATTCAAATAAGAATTATTCCAATCTCTGGACCCTGTCTTTGTGGAGTTTTTTTACAATCTCCCCGTGTCTGCATTGGGAGAATTAACTCTTTTCTCTCTCCATGGTATGTTTCTATGTTTGTTTCAGGCTTCTGCCATCTGCAGTATATTTACTTGTATTTGATGGAGAATTGCTGCAAATATGATGGGTTTGTTGTAAAAGTGGCACTGGTGCTCAGGCTCCCCGAGTACAGGGGAATCTTGCCCAGCTACTTATGTGAGTGCATGTCTCTGATTACCTGCTCTGTCGCTCTCAATCCCTGAGTCCATCCGTCACTGCATGCAGCCTTTCATCGAGCCACACCAGGATTCCCCACACCCCATCACCTGGCACTGGATGCTCCCTACGCAAGGAGCGCACAAATAGTAAGTTCTGGGCACTTTCTGACCCACCAGGGATGCGGGGCAAAGACTCTGCTATTAAAAGGAACAGAATAGCTAAAATCCAATTGCACAACAATGCAAACAGGCTGAATGGCAGCCATCTGTTCTGACATTTTCTGGTCTTTTGGACTAATTCTGTTTATCCTCGTCCATCTACAAATAGATGCTCCATATGTATACCTTGTCATACAGTTTTGGTGAAGGTGATAGATATCAGATTCTATGATCATTGCGACAGATTGATTGGGCTCCACTTTCCTGGTTAATGAGATCACACTAAGTATTTATTGTCTAGTCTATCCATTTCAAAGTGAAGATCTTGCCAGAGTTGTGCTGAAAGGATTTTTGAATATTGGAGAGACGAGATTATGCCACGTGTCAGTGAGGTTAGGAATAGGAAGGCAGTACAGTTAAAAACGTGGCCAAAGAGCTGGTAGGATAGGCAGCAATTCCAATATGTGGATCATTTGGATTCCCGGGTTGGTAAGATATACACAAGAAGGACGGGATGCATCGGAACTGGCAGCAATCTCCGATATGTGGTCATTGGGATTCCTGGGTCAGTATGAAATACACAAGAAGGACGGGATGGACGTGAACCGGCAGCAATCTCCTGGCAGGCAGGTTTGGTATTGTCACTCAGGAGGGTTTAAACCAGTGTGGTAGTGGTGGGGGAGGGAGGGTGGAGCCAGAGCAGAACATCCACAAGCACAGTGACTGAAGAGCAGTTGGAGACCAATCCCAGTACAGCTAAGACCAACAACAAACTGGCAGAGGGGAGTGAACACAATGGGGCTGGCAGTCTGAAGTGTGCTGATTTTAATGTGAGCAGTGTGACAGGCAAGACAGATGAGCTTGGAGCTTGGAGTTTGAATGAGTATATATAACTATGATAAAAATATTACAGAGATTTGGTTGAGAGAGGGATCAGAAAACAGTTAATGCAATAGGTGCAGACAGAGTTGAAGAATGTGCATTGAGAGGCTGGAGACTGTTGTTTGAAGCATAATAATTATCCAGTAGTTTATTGGAATTGGGCAGTGTGTGATGCAATGTACAGATAGAAGGGACGAGGGAGGAAACAGAAATTGTCTGTTTGCAATATGTTCTGCTTTACTGACAGTCTTTTCTAATCTCCTATTACCAGAGAATAGACGAGGAGAATTTACATCAGGGAAACTCAAACCAAATATCAGGTCAGGATCTGATGGAGTTGGGCTGAAGTGTATTCATTTCAATGGAAGAATTATTATGGTTAAGACCGATGAAGTGACAGCCTGAATCCGTGCATGGGACTATGATGTTGCAGCTTTACAGAGACTTGGTTGAGAGAGGGAAAGGACTGGCCGTTCAACATTCCAGGGTTTCATTGTTTTATGCGAGATGGAGAGGAAGGTAAAAGAGGTGGACGAGGTGTTTTACTAATAAGGGAGAATGCTCCATCTGTACTTGAAGAGGACATACAGGAGGGATCATCCACTGCAGCAATATGGGTAAAGCTGAAAAAATAAGATGGCTGCAAGCATTGAGTTACTATAATCCCTCCAACAACCACGGAGGGATTGAGGAACAGATATGTACGTCGATTAAGGAAAGGTGTATTAAAAACAGAGTGGTCATAGTGAGTGACTTTAATATCTCCAGTAATGACTAGGGGTCCCTTGGAGCAAGAGGCTTAGATGGGGCAGAATTTATTAACTGGCACAGTATGTTGATAGACTAACGAGAGGAAGAGCCATACTGGACCTCATATTGGCTAATGAGCCTGGCCAGGTGACTGACCTTTCAGTGGGACATAATTTTAGAAAGAGTCTATGACCTCTTACACATCCTTGAAATACCCGAGACTCATTCTCTAATGAAAAGTGTAAGTGTTTTGGAGGTGGTTCAAAGGAGGTTTACTAGACTGATAGCTGAAATGACTGAGTTGTCTCATGGATAATGTGTGGAAAGGCTGTTCTTACAAACAGTTTTACTGCAAATTGAACCCAAACTCTGGGTCAGATATGTGGATAACACCTTTGTAATCATTAAAAACACAGAAATAGAGTACACACACCGAATCATCAACGCCACACTCACAGGAATCCGATTCACTAGAGAGGAAGAAAAGGACAAACAACTCACATTCCGAGACGTGATGGAATAGAGAACACCGAACGGAGAATTCACCACAAAGGTATACAGGAAAGCCACACACACAGACCAAGTCCTGAACTACGAAAGCAACCACCCCAACAGACACAAAAGAAGTTGCATCAAGACATTATTCAAAAGGGCCACAACTGCAGTACACCAGAACTGCAAAAAGAGGAAGAAGAACACCTATGCAATGTATTCGCCAAAACGGATACCCGCACAATTTCATCAATGCCGACGGAATGATCACAGAAGCACTTCACAGGAGGCTCCCAAGCACTGAGGATGTCACCTAGACAGGGGACGAAACATCTGCAACACAAATTCCCAGCTCGGCGAACAGAACCACAACAACAACCACCCGAGCTACAAATCTTCTCACAAACATTAAACACATTTTATTACTGAGGAAGAAAGGACATGTTCCGATTGGACTTTCTTCGTCTGTGTCCGCGTGAATCCTAACCAAGGAGGTAGACAGAGCTTTAAACTGATTACGAGTGTGTGTGTGTGCGTGGGGTGGGGGTTCGTTTATAGGGTTTAATTAGAAAAGAGCATGAAAGAGTACAGAGCTCAGGAGAGGTTATTAAAATCACCAGCATAGACGCAAATAGGACACAGTGTATGGAAAGAGTAAGCAATCAAACTTCAATCACACTGGAAAAACAAATGGCAATGAGAAGAGGGACCGTTAATACAAGATTGAAGGGTTATATCTGAATGCGTGCAGTATAAGGAATAGGGTAAATGAGCTTGTGGCATAGACTGAAATTGGTAGGTATGATGTGATGGGCATCACAGAGAAGTGGCTGCAAGGGGATCAGGATATGCAAGGACATATACCCAATGGAAAAGACAGAGGGAGTGGGTTTACATTATTAATAAGAAATGAAATTAAATCAACAATAAGAAAGGAAGTAAGGTCAGATGGTGTAGAATCTGCATGGTAGAATTGAGGAACCACAAAGGTATGACAACCACAGTTGGAGACTTGCACAGGCCTCCAAAGAGTAGTCAGGAGCTGGGGCACAAGATACACCAGGAGATAGAAAAGATCTGTAGAAAAGGCAAAGTTACAGTGATCATGGGGGATTTCAATATGCAAGTGGAATGGGAAACCAGGTTGGTAGTGAATCGCAAGAAAAGGAATTTGAAGAATGTCTATGGGATGGCTTTTTGGAGCATCATGTGGTGGAGCCCGGTCGGGAATAGATGACACTAGGTTTAATGACGCAGGCTAGACAAGGGAGCTTAAGGTGAAGGAAAACTTCAGAAGCAGTAATCAGAACATGGTAGAATCTATTCTGCAATTTGAGAGCGAAGATAGAATCAGAGTTAACAGTATTTCAGCTGAATAAAGGCAACTGGAGAGGCATAAGGGAGAAGCTGGGTAGAATTGACCGGGGAGAATGTGAGGACTGCAGATGCTGGAGATCAGAGCTGAAAATGTGTTGCTGGAAAAGCGCATCAGGTCAGGCAGCATCCAAGGAGCAGGAGAATCGACGTTTCGTCCATGAGCCCTTCTTCATGATTGAGGAAAGTGTGTCCAGCAGTGTCAGATAAAAGGTAGGGAGGAGGGACTTGGGGGAGGGGCGTTGGAAATGCGATAGGTGGAAGGAGATCAAGGTGAGGGTGATAGGCCGGAGTGAGGGTGGGGGTGGAGTGGTGAGGAAGAAGATTGCAGATTAGGAAGGTGGTGCTGAGTTTGAGGGATTTGACTGAGACAAGTTGGTGGGAGGGGAAA
This sequence comes from Chiloscyllium punctatum, assembly GCF_047496795.1. Classification (NCBI taxonomy): domain Eukaryota; kingdom Metazoa; phylum Chordata; class Chondrichthyes; order Orectolobiformes; family Hemiscylliidae; genus Chiloscyllium; species Chiloscyllium punctatum. The sequence continues at coordinate 292,605 of NW_027309946.1, forward strand.
TGAGGAAACTGGAGAAATCGGAGTTCATCCCTTGTGGTTAGAGGGTTCCTAGGCAGAAGATGAGGCGCTCTTTCTCCAACCGTCGTGTTGCTATGGTCTGGCGATGGAAAAGTCCAATGACCTGCATGTCCTTGGTGGAGTGGGAGGAGGAGTTGAAGTGTTTAGCCACGGTGTGGTTGGGTTGGTTGGTCTGGGTTTCCCACAGGTGTTCTCTGAAACGTTCTGCAAGTAGCCGGCCAGTCTCCACAATATAGAGAAGGCCACATTGGGTGCAGCGGATGCAATAAATGATGTGTGTGGAAGTGCAGGTGAATTTGTGGCGGATATGGAAGTATCCCTTGGGGCCTTGGAAGGAAGTAAGGGGGGAGTAGTGGGTGCAAGTTTTGCATTTCTTGGGGTTGCAGGGGAGGGTGTCGGGAGTGGAGGTTGGGTTGGTGGGGGATGTGGATCTGACGAGGGAGTCGCGGAGGGAGTGGTCTTTTCGGAACGCTGATAGGGGAGGGGAGGGAAATATATCCCTGATGGTGGGGTCCGTTTGGAGGTGGCTGAAATGACAACGGATGATACGATGTATATGGAGGTTGGTAGGGTGGGAGGTGAGGACAAGTGGGGTTCTGTCCTGGTGGCGATTGGAGGGGCGGGGCTCAAGGGCGAAGGAGCGAGAAGTGGAGGAGATGTGGTGGAGGGCATCGTCGATCACGACTGGGGGGAAATTCTGGTCTTTGAAGAAGGAGGCCATCTGTGTGGTACGGTATTGGAACTGGTCCTCCTGGGAGCAGATGCAGCGGAGAGGAAGGAATTGGGAATATGGGATGGCGTTTTTACAGGGGGCAGGGTGGGAGGAGGTGTAGTCTAGGTAGCTGTGGGAGTCGGTTGGTTTATAGTAAATGTCCGCGTTGATTCAATCACCTGAGATAGAAATGGAAAGGTCTAGGAAGGGGAGGGAGGAGTTTGAGACGGTCCAGGTGAATTTGAGGTCGGTGTGGAAGGAGTTGTTAAAGTGGATGAATTGTTCAACCTCCTCGTGGGAGCACGAGGCAGCGTGGATACAGTCATCGATGTAGCAGAGGAAAAGGTGGGGAATGGTGCCAGTGTAGCTGCGGAAGATGGACTGTTCCACATATCCTACGAAGAGGCAGGCATAGCTGGGGCCCATGTGGGTACCCATGGCTGCTCCTTTGGTTTGGAAGAAGTGGGAGGTTTGGAAAGAGAAGTTGTTCAGGGTGAGGACCAGTTCAGTCAGTCGAAAGAGGTTGTCAGTGGAAGGGTACTGGTTGGTTCAGCGGGAAAGGAAGAAGCGGAGGGCTTTGAGTCCTTCGTGATTGTGAATTGACCTGGACATGCGTTTAGCAGGAAAGACAGGGGAACAGCAATGGCTGGATATTCCACGATAATTTAAATGACACTGCAGAGATTCCTGCTGATTAGTAGAGGCATGGTACGGGGGGGATGAGGCAACCAGGGCTGACAAGGGAAGTCAGGGATTGCATAGAAGCAAAAAGCAAGCAGATTGAAGGGCAGTGCGGAACTGGAGAACTGGGGCCAACAGAAGGCATGAAAAAATAAATAAGAAGGGAGAAGATTAAGTATGGGGGTAAGCTAACCAGTAATATAAAGGAAACTGTAAGAGATTCTTTAGATATATAAAGTGCAAAAGAGACATAAATGTGAATATGGACCACTGGGAAATGATGGTGGAGAGACAGTAGTGGGAATCAAAGAAATGGCTGAGGAATTTTGCATCAGTCTTCACGGTGGCATACACGAGTAATTTCCCAAGGTTTGAAGAGAGTGAGAGGGCAGTCCTAAATACAGTGGCCATCACCACGAAGAACATGTTAGAAAACAGAATGGCCTGAATGTGGATAACTCACCTGGACCAGATGGATTACACTCCAGCCTTAGAACATAGAACATAGAACAATACAGCACAGAACAGGCCCTTCGGCCCACGATGTTGTGCCGAACTTCTATCCTAGATTAAGCACCCATCCATGTACCTATCCAAATGCCGCTTAAAGGTCGCCAATGAATCTGACTCTACCACTCCCACGGGCAGCGCATTCCATGCCCCCACCACTCTCTGGGTGAAGAACCCACCCCTGACATCTCCCCTATACCTTCCACCCTTCACCTTAAATTTATGTCCCCTTGTAACACTCTGTTGTACCCGGGGAAAAAGTTTCTGACTGTCTACTCTATCTATTCCTCTGATCATCTTATAAACCTCTATCAAGTCACCCCTCATCCTTCGCCGTTCCAACGAGAAAAGGCCGAGAACTCTCAACCTATCCTCGTAAGGGAGATCGCTGAAGAGTAATGCAAGTGTAAGTGGTAATCTTTCAGGAATGACTAAAATCAGGAAAGGGCCAAGTGGCTGTATAATTGCTAACATGACACCCGGTTTAATAAGGGAGTTAGGCAGAAGATGGAAAACTGCAGACTGATTAGCCTAACCTTGGTTGTGGGTAACATCATGGAATTCATCGTGAAGAATGGGATTTCTGAATGTTTGAAGGCCTTTGGTAAAATAGGACAGAGACAGCATGGTTTCATCAAGGGGAGGTCGTGCCTGACAAACCAGCCAGAATACATTGTGGGCGTAATGTGCAGATTCGATCAAGGAGAACCGATAGATGTCATCCATCTGCACCTCAAGAATCCTTTGACAAGGTGCCATGCATGAGACTATTGAGAAAGATATGGGTCCATGGTGTTAGAGGCACGGTGGAAGTTGAAGTTTGGCTGTCTGAAAGAAAGCGGAGAGTGTGGATTAAAGTGTCCTTCTCAGGATGGCAGCCAGTGACAAGTGGTGTTCCACAAGACTGAGGTTTGGGACCACAACTTTTCACTTTGTGCATTCATTATCGATATGACGGAACTGAGGGCATTTGGGCTAAGCTTTCAAACAGTGCAAAGATAGATAGAGGGACAGGTAGCATTGAAGAGGAGGTTCAGCTGCAGGAGGGTGCTCTAGCGCATCTCCTCACCTGACCAAAACTCCGCCCTTGGACTCCACTCTTCCAACGACAACCAGTTAGAACCTCTCTGGTGCTGGTCTTCCATCCCACCAACCTCAGGATACAACGCATCATCCTCCACCATTTCTGCCACCAACAGTTACTCCACCACCAGAGATATACGTCCCTCCCTACCCCTATCATCATACTGCTGAGACCATTCCCTCACAGCTCCCTCGTCATGTCCACGCAACCCCAACAAGCCACCTTCCACTCCCGACACTTTCCCTTTGCCACTACAACAGGTATGAAACCTGTGCCAACACCTCCCTCCTCACCTCCACCCAAGGCCCCAAACGATCCTTCCACATCAGGCAGATAACATCCTGTGCATCCAAACACCTCTTCTAGTCTGTCCATTGCTCCTGGTCTCCACTACATTGGCGAGACAGGACGTCAACTTGCAGAACGGTTTAGGGAACACTCTCGGACACACATACCCAACAACCCACTGCCCCGTGGCTGAATACTTCAACTCCCCCTCCGACTCCGCCAAGGCTTTGCAGGATTGTGACCTCATCCACAGCCAAATTCTAGCTACCTGACGTGTGAAGGAAGAACGCATCATCTTCTGTCTTTGGACCCTCCAAACACACGGTATCAAGAACAATTTTACCAGTTTCCTCATTTCCCCTCCCTCCACCTTATGCCAGATCAAACCCTCCAACTCAGAACCGCCATCTTGAACTGTCCTACCTGTCCTCTTCCTTCCCATCTATCCACTCCACCTTCCACTCAGACCTATCACTTCCACCACCCACCTTCATCGCGCTGTCACCTTCCAAGCTACCTTCCTCCCAGCACCAGCCCCTCTCATTTTTCTCTGTGGCTCCTTCCGCCCACCCCACATTCCTGATGAAGGCTTTATGCCTGAAGCGTCGAATCTCCTGCTCCTCAGATGCTGCCTGACAGACTTTACTTTTCTATAACCACACTTTTTGACTCTGATCTCCATCATCTACGGTCCTCACTTTCACCTGCTGAAGGATTTTTACAGGTTTAGAGAGTGAGCAAAGAAGTGGCAGATGTAGTACAACGTTGAAAAGTGTGGAAAAGCATTTTACCAGGATGAATAGAGGCATGGACTATTTTATAAATCGCAAGCACATTCAGAAATCTGATGTGCAAAAAGACTCGGGCGTTCTCATCCAGGCGTCTTGAAAGGTAAAGTTGCATGTTGTCAGTAGTTAGGAAGGCAAATACAATGATGGCATTTATTTCAAGAAGGCTTCAATATAAAAGCAGGGATGTACTTCTAAGGCTCTACAAGGCTTTGGTCAGGCTACATTCGGATTATTGTGCGCAGTTTTGGGTCCCATATCTCAGGAAGGATGTACTGGTCTTGGAGCGTTTTCAGACGAGATCCACGAGAATGGTGACAGGAATGAAAAGCTTAACATATGAAGAATATTTGAGGGCTCTGGGTCTGTATTTGATAGAGTTCAGAAAGATGTTAGGAGGTCTAATTGAAACGTACAGAATACTAAATGTCCTGGGTCAGAGTGGACTTTGGGAAGATATATCCAATGATAGGAAAGACTAGTACCGGAAGGGACAGAGTAAAGAGAAGACCTTTACAAACAGAGATAAAGAGAGACCTCCTCAGCCAGAGAGCGGTGAATCTATGGAATTCACTGCCACAGAAGTCTGTCGAGTCCAGATCATTGAGTATATTTAAGAGTGAGACAGATAGGTTCTTGACTGTAAAGGGGATCAAGGGTTACAGGTAGAAAGCGGGAGAATGGGGTTGAGAAGCTTAACAGCCATCATTGAATGGCAAAGCAGGCTCAATTTGCTGAATGGCCAAATTTCCGCTCCAATGTCTTATGGTCGTATGGTTAATATTGGCTCTCCTCATTCCTCAATGTAGTTGTATCCTTGAATTTGATCTTCAAGTGATTTACAAAGAGTAATGTTTCACTACTGATGAATGGGAAATATCATGTACCCTCCCTCCAGTCTCAGCACCGTGTCCCCAACAACATAATCACACTGCAATTGAAATCCAATGGTACTTAATCACAGTTGATTGACATCGATAACATTAACAGCATGACCCTCACCTGCTCTCTCTGATTCTCGAATAATCATCTGAATTGTCTGTCACGTCATATTCTCTGTTACCATATCAATGTCAGTTGTCCGTTATCACTCATGTTGTCGTAGGCACATTTTCCTGTCAGATTCTGGACGAGAAAAGTTCTCGCTATATTTTACTGACATTATAACCTCTGATCAGTAGTTACAGACTGTATGTTTCCATTTATAAACGGAGAAACTTGTTTATGTTCTGACAATCCTTTGACGTTACTCCCATATCCAAGGCAGATTGAATGAGTGCACGCATTCAATCTCCCATCTCCAATATTCCGTCCCTCAGTCACTCCACATATCCCATGCCAAGTTTTAAACGTTCTTTTGAATTTTATTAAAATCAATATTAAATTGAAAAGGGTTAATTGGAGCTATTTGTTCAGTGACTGTGATTAATTTCAATCTCCTTGGATCCTAATTATCCCAGTGGAGCGTTTCCATCAGTGAATGATAAATGGGCTCTTTTCAGCGTGTTATCCCATAGTATGAGTAGAAGCATCACTGACAGCACGAACAGGGATCATCAACTCGAGAGAGAGGGGCAGTAGAGATCATAATCTGAGAACATTAGACTGGAACGTTACAATAATGGTTCAGAATGTGAGGACCTCCGATTTGAATGTTCCAATACTGGATCAGAATCTAAGATCAGTAAACTGGAATGGTACAATAATGGATCAGAATCTGAGATCATTAGACTGGAATGGTTCAACAATCGATCAGAATCTGGGAATATTAGACTGGAATATTACAATAGCAGACAGGAGTTTATTCTGGGGTCTTTACTTTCTTTCTCGGCCTTGGATATCATTAGCATCACGGATCCAGGATATCCTTTGGATTATTCAAGGTGGTTACTATCCCATCCTCGCGTTAGTTGGTGTTCCTGGTAAGTCATTATATTTGTCTACTAAACCGGGTTGAACTGAATTTCTGCTCATGATATATAAAATTTGGAAAGTGCAAGACAATGTTTTCAGTTACAAATAAAAACACCTTTTCTTATATTAATCAGTATCAAACTACTATTTCTCAATTACTCACTGATATGCAAGAAAGAACCAGACTGTTCTCAAACTCCATAATCCATTTTGTCCTTCACAGATTTACATCTCTATCTCGTCCCCACTCACCAATCCTGTCCAATACCACCGTCATGATATCCCAGTCACGTCCTCAGTCTCATTGCAACTTCTGAATAAATCATAATTTGTGCCTTTGTTTAATCCGGATGCAACAGTTTCAAGTTCCTTCTAACTATATGTCCGTCACTAAAAAATTGCTCTGGAGGATGTTAAACTTGTTCTCTGTACAAATGGGACGACAGTTTATTGTGTTCAAGACTCATACTCTAGAGCCACAGAATAATAGTCTGTTGATATCTCATGAGGGAAATTAAAAGCAACTCTTTTGATTTGCCATAAAAGCCCATCTGCTTGCCCCAAGTCCTTAAGCGAAGACAATGTGACATTCTTCCCTGCTCAGGTTTCAGTGTGACTTCTGTGATGAACATGTGGGTGTTCTGCACCTTTAACAGAATTAAGAGCCAGCAATAACTACCTGACGGCACCAAGTCTTCTGAAAAATAGATGTAATGTAACATTTGGTTGAACGTCTCGATTAGCTTATTTTCTCAAGACATAAACAAATTCAGCCAAATAGTTTAAATTATAACCCAAAATGCCCACCTCCAATCAAGTGTGAATTTAAAACATTGATAATCATAAAAGCCAATGACACAGTCCAATGGTTTGGGGGTACAAGACCGCGGGAAATTGACAGTTGAGAGGAGAATTGCCAAGTTACCAGCAGGCAAAGACTGCCTGAAAATTAGCTCTCCTCTCGGTAACTTTATTGATTAGTAACTGGTAAAAGCAGAATCTCAAAGAAGAAAAGAAGACAGGAATATGGAGAAGAACCGAAAGCTTCTTGGTTTTGAGATAAGAAGTTTTGTTTTGTAAATCTTAATTTGGAGTCTAATCGGACTAGTATAGTCGGGGGTTGGGGTGGGGGGTGGGGGGGAGATAAAATATAGCTTAGAGGAAAAAGCTGTAAATATTCGTTCGTCTATTATTCCCTATTATACTTTAAGAAATAAAGTTGTTAATTTTTACTTCAAATAGTTTGGACTCTAGAATTATCATGGATTACTACAGTGGATAAATCTTTTCCCTGTTGCTGGTTTTATATTAAGCAGGACAATGTATCCTGTGTTGTAACACTACAATCCCACAGGAAAGTGTTTTACTCTGTACTGACCTGTGGAACAGCTGAAACAAACA